>NC_056712.1:14789764-15089764 GCF_018831695.1 Puntigrus tetrazona
TTAATGTTTGGAGAGGATTCATTGTTCAATTTTGTATAATTTGTAGCAATCTGAAAGCCATTATTGGCTTAGTTTCAGATTACATTGGCAACACAGTCCGTTGTATTTGATATGAGACGTTTTGTAAAAGATCAGGTGTATCTAAAATGTACAGAGCAGCTGGAAGCACGTCATGTGACGAGACAGCCTTCAAATAAGTATTACAGTCTCTAACCAACAGTGTTTTTGAGCTAAATTAAACCATTTTATCTTCCACTTATCTCATTTGGTCTCATCACTTTGAAAGGACAGCAATGCGTCAGAAATAAGAATGAAAAACGTTCAAGAAACTGTACGACAAAGTTTCGTTTTAGAACAGGCTGACAGAGAAGAAGTTACATTCCAGGATCCTGTTACCCGCGAAGGGAAAGCTTGTTTTAACCTATGGACTGATTCTTTCTAGGGACACTACCATAGATACATTTACGTTAAGAGAGGCCAACATAAATAAACTGCTGTTATTAAAATATGGAACAGATAACAACTCTATTAATGTCACTGACCAACACAGTCAGAATGATTCATCTAAATTACAGTGGATGTCATCTATTTGACGCATCTCCACCTTTTCCTGTTTAGATTGGTATCGTATCCTGTTTAATGCCACACACGATGAGCAGCTTCAATTCTATACAATGCAACAATTATATGCCGCTGTTCAGTTTGGGGGAAATTTTTTTTTCTTAAATTAGTTTTATTCATTTTTATTCAGTAAGGGGGCTTAAAATTGATCAAGAGCGATCAGTTAAGACATTTATAAATGTTGCAATTTTTAAATAAATGCTGTTTTTAACTTTCTGAGTTCCTGAAAAATCGCGGTTTCCACAAAAAATATTAAGACGGCTGTTTTGCATGAAATAGATTTCACATTGGAGACCGAAGATTTCCCAATCTTGACAGTAAGCAAGCAATCAAAAATATAAAATAAACTAAAATAATAAAAATACACTGAAATATATACCGGGTGCGGAGCCAGAATTTGCTCATGATTGAACAGTGTAAACAGATTTTGGTGGCTGTAAACAAGATCATACATCAATATAAATCTTAACACCCTTAACACCCAATTGCCCTTTAAAGAGGATCAGCCGTACACACATTCTGAAGAAGTGCTTATTAGTGAGTGCTGTGCAGGCAGGGAAATCCTAAAGGCGTTTTAAAAGACGACATGAAATCTAATGCATTAACTGGTAACACTCTTTTTAACATTACTTTATTAACATTATAGCGGCCAGAAATAGATTTACACACGCAAGGAAGTTTTTGCTAAGGAATAATTTAATGCTTGTGTAAAAAAGAAAGAAAGATGCATTAGTCTAGACAGGAAATAAGCTCTTGGAAGTTTATGGTATGGAAACAAAACAGATTATTGCCAAATCATGACTCCGTATTGTGTGGAGACTCTCCGTTGGGGATTGAGAGAACACAAACCATCAGTGAACCCGATGCCTGCTACAGATCTAACACTAACAGCGCATATCTTGGATGACCTTCAGGCTTCATCGGGATATAATTAACAGAATGCAACAAAACGTTTGAGAAATCACCAAACAAGAGGTTCAGTTGGAAAGTTTATTTCAATAGTCCTTCATGGCAGTTAAGACAAAACACTTAAAAGTTTGCAGTTCCAACATGCTAAACAATCATTTAACAAAAGGACATAAACGAAAGATCCGAAAGAAAAAAATAAAACACTCAATAGAGAATTTGAAACCATATAAAAGTGCATTTTCATTCTTTAAAGTGACCAACACTAGAGGGGGATTCAGCAGACAATTAACATTTAGGCTAAACCAAGAACGACTTTTCCATTCATGCAATCAGTCACTTTGACAGACAGAGTTTTTAGAAAGCAACAGTCCAAGCCTTTAACCAACGTCACGTCATATATCCAGTGTCCGAGTCGAGTGATGACCCGAAAAGCCAACGATCGGTCAAAAGCACAGCTTAAGGAACGAAATGCACAGTAGCTATAAACGTATTCTTTCCACGTTAAATAAAAGACGTTTCAGCTGGAAGAAGTGTTACAGTGAGATCCCAAACTAAAATGAAGAACATGTACGGTACATCCATCCAGATAAATAATACTGCAAATGATATGAACTAGATAAGAGAATATTCATCACA
Source organism: Puntigrus tetrazona (assembly GCF_018831695.1). Lineage (NCBI taxonomy): Eukaryota > Metazoa > Chordata > Actinopteri > Cypriniformes > Cyprinidae > Puntigrus > Puntigrus tetrazona. The sequence continues at coordinate 14,791,931 of NC_056712.1, forward strand.
GAAAAGTTAAAAGAGTGCATTGTGCAACATCTCTGGTCAAGCTTTAGCAGAGCTTCATACAAACCGAGACACACAGACACACACACACACACACATGCACTCGCACACTTACACCTGCACACACCTGCTGACGTACAGGGCCATGCATCGGCATTTAGCTCACCGTTAGTATACCTGGAGTCGTGCAGACGAACGAAACGAGCAGCGGCACACAACCGGACACAACACGGAGGACGTCACGCACGCATCCTCATTCGAGTCTCTCAGGCTGCTTTAATATAGTTAAACAGACATGCATACCGACAGGGTCACGAACACTCACGCAGTCACGCGACGCATCCGAAACGTAGCTCACATGCACATGCAGACGACACGCACTGCGCAGACGCACTATACAAAACGTGCTCTCCCACAGGGAGAAGAAAACCAACGCACAAACTCCACCATCAAAGAAAGAAGCGTTAATAAGACAAGTTGTAGTCACTTAAGCTCATGAACCACGATCGGTTTCTGAAGAGGAACCACAAAAAAGAGGGACGACGTTTTCATTACAAAGCAGATCAGTCCAAAAAGTCACACTTAGTCCAATATAAAAATACAAATTCACTAAAGAACTATAGAGACAAAGTTGTATCGATACTGTGTGGGTCTGGCAAAATCCTCCGTTCCTCCCCTATGCTAATGGCACTTATGTTTGAGGGATTAACGCTCGGTTCCAAGTCAAATAAACGTTATGGTGAACATCTGATCGTCTAAAAGAGTTTCGCAAAAGCCCCTTACGGTGAGCCGGACGCATAAACGGGGCCGAGGTTCAATGTGTGGCTTAAAAAGCTCTCATTTTGCCCGTGTAGCAGCCTGATCATTATTTTGGTCTAACGTGTAAGCGTGCGGTAACGCTGCCTAGCTAGAGACTCTGAAATACTATCTCACTGGGAAAAAAATTCCTGTTAGGCACCTTTGTGATCATTGCAGCTGTGTAAGATGTGGAATGCAGAAACGTGTTCAAGAAAGCTGTTGAAATGTTGCCAAATTGTACAAAAAAAAAAAAAAAAACTAAACAAAAACAACAACAACAAAGAAAAGGTAGAAACATGCAAGCTAAGATCTGAATAACCAGGCACGATAAACCGACCAATTAAAAAAAACAACAACTAAAACTAAAACTAAACAATTTAAAATACAAAAACTGAATACAAAACAAAACAAAAACCCCATAATGGCTGAAGGCAACAACAAATATAAGGCTTTGATAGCTTAGATTTTAACACGAACAATAATAAAATTAAAATCAAGGGTGAAGTTGTCAAATAGATGTAGAAACCATCTGATTTCTAAATATTGTTTTTAAAACAGGGACTGCATATTCTTTGGAACTTCATTTCTGGTTATCTGGCATACGTCATGTTTTCTGACGCAAAATAAAATACATGTGTGATATAAAAGAAAAGGGAGTGTTTCGTGTGCCATTAATGATTAGGAAGTCACAGTCAAAGACCATTACCACAAACGTTTCTCAACACCTTTATCACCACCCTCATCAACACCACATTTTTGGCTGGAACACTCATAGCCGAAGGAATGGCGGAGGAGAGAGGAGAGTCAATTCTTTTCGCTCTTCTCCTCTGTTTGACAGATCAGAAACCATACTGACCGCAGGCCGGGCAAAAATATGCTAGCACAGTGCTCGTGTCTGCTGTTCAACATACAACTACAGCACAGCAGAACTTGATTTTTTTTTCCTCTCTCTCTCTCTCTCTCATACTGCTTCATTTTTCCGTATCCATTGTTGCCCAGGGTGCCCTAGGCAGGCCAAAGTTAAACTGACAGGCTTCAGCTCTCTGTCAGCCTTTAAAAAGTTGAGTGACCGCTGAGAGGGGGCGGGGCCCAGCGAGCCGGATCTCACCACTCACTGGTCCGTTGCTTGGTGGTGTCATAGGCTCTGATGACTTCAGACTGGGAGAGCACTCCGTTCTCATCCTGTGAGAATGCGTAGCCGTCTGTAAACAGGACCCAGAAAACACGCATCAGATAAATACACTCGGCTAAACAATCTGCTGGCACACTTGCAAGACAAGTGATGCAAATTAAATCATATAAAAACATGAAGCAAATCAAATAAACGACATGCAATGAGATGGGGAAAAAAACGCTAATGTTGTGCATTTTCTTAAGTCATCACTAGGGTGTACACTTTGAAAAATAAATGAAAGATTATTTAAATCTGAAGTAAAAATTTGCGACAGTAGCGGAATATTCTCATATTTTTGAGAGAAAGAAAAAAACAAGACAAATAAATAACCCTATATGTAAATCCATTACATTTCTAAATAAATCTTAATTATATAAAATTGCATTATGCACGCATTGCAGAAATTATACCATTAATAGTATAAAAATAAAAAGGATTATATTTCGTTTTAAGTAAATGTTTATGGTCATAAATAAATATACATTTACTCAGCAAGAAAAAAAAGTGAAAATATTGTCCGTGAACTGAAAAGAGGATTTAAAGGCTGTCTGGATTATTCTGTTGTTGGGAGTCTAATTGGGGGTTTAATAAGCCCTTACGATGACCTACATACACTAATGGGAACAAAATGTCGGAAAATATTTGTAGTGGTCGAAATTAAAGGAGGTCTTTTGTCTGCAGAAAGACGCAGCAAAAAGACATCAGTATGCACAACATCCTGACTGCCTGCTTCCAGAAATAAACAAAAAAATTCAAATCGGTCTCACAGGGGACCTTGAGAAACGGGCTATGGCAGTGTGGGTGGGCTTGCTGGGACGGTCGGGGCGGTCAATAGTAATTACCCTGGCAGACTCTAAATGGAAGCTGGCAGGAAATAAGACACTCTGAGTGTTTTAACGTCAGATTATTGATTCTACCTGGAAAAATCAGCTACTCTTCCGAAAAACAAACAAACAACAAAACGGAACAAAAAACTAGAAGAAATGTGCTTCAAATACAGCTGTTGAAAAATGTCTTTGATTTGGACTCCAAGTCTATTCAAGTCCTAGTCATTTTAATATTAAAGATCTCTCTCATACTGGCGCTACGGTCTCTACAGCACTGCACACTGGGATTGGCCCTTTGATCTATGACTCACCTTATGTCTCAACCGACTCGACCTCTACCTGCTGGCCTGAGGGGGCACATGCAAGAGGCCGAGGAGGGCAATGCATGGTGGGAATGATAGCGGGACATTGAAGTGATTAAATAGGACTCTGCCTGTCAATCAAAACACAGCAGCACAGCAGCACATGCACAGGTGGGGAATGGGAAGGACGTGATGGACAATGCAGGTTTAATTGCGATGTTAATTTGTATTGTGTAAGGCAACTGCATTATTATTTAGCGGTATGAGCTAAGGGGTAAGAATGCATATAACATCAGACTATCACTGAACGTCCCCCATCCTCACCTAAAAGCAAACACAAAAATAGAGCAAATAAAGAGAGGTAACGGACAGAAATAAAAAGAAATGTAAATGTTAAACTATAAAGAAATGAAAAGACAATGGTTCTCAACTGGTTATGATTCAGAAGGTTTTTTTTTTTTTTTTTTGCACAAACGTACAAAAATAGTTAAAAATAATATACAAAATATAAATGATTATTAACAAAAAATTTTATTCAACGATTAATAAAAAATACATTTAATGAATTGTGTGATGAAAAAAAAACTAATATATGTATATACATACATACACATATATACATATATATACACACACACACACACACACACACACACACACCTCAATCACACCTGTAGCTCACCAGTTGAAAATCACTGAGAGAAAGCACATGAAAACAGGACGTGTAGTATAACAGCATATCCAGGAAGGAAATGTTAGTAATCTGATAAGTCTGTGTGCATGTGTGTGTGTGTACTGTGACTGTACATATTATGACTTCATGAATGAGCTTTAATAAGCCAATTTTGGACCGAGATATCCTTAACAGAATTCTCCAGATTTAACACGGAAGGCCAAGTTATTCCCTGACAAGACATGAGATTTGAGTCCCCGTGCCCAAAAACCAGCTGCCTGAGAAGAAACCCTATGATCGGTGCCATCTCAGCCTAACTTGAGCTTTGTTAATGCAGCTGTTGCTCTCAAGCGATATTATGACTACATTAGTTACTATCCACAGCTGTCAAGAACAACCATCCTCACCTAATTTTCATGGGTTTTGGTTCAGATTTGTACATCTGTGAGTGTCTGCAGTTGCACATCCATAAGGCCTTGTGTTTGAGCGTGAACCTGCATTTTGATGCTGCAGATGGGGACGGTAGGGTGTGTGCGCATCAGTGATTCTGCATGAGTCTGTCTGTGTTGTCTGCGCTGTGGAGAACATGTAGGTGTGTCTGTGTCCGTGTGCCTGTGGGAGGCCAAGCACATGTGTGTCGCTGACGTACGGAGTAGATTCTGCTGCATGGAGTCGGACCGGTACAGACTGACGGTGCTCTTCTTAAAGACGTTCTTCAGGAGCTGGGCTCTCTCAGTCAAACTACAGGAGAGGACACAAAGAGGAACAGGACTGAGACACAAACATCATTGTGCTCATAATGGACGTCTCTTTTCTCCTCCCACAGAAGAGCGATCGAATGAAAGACAAACTTCCTGCTGGACAGATGTGTCTCCAGTGAGAGATTGAGGAGACAGAATGAGACCGGAGCCGGGAGAGCAGCCAGTAGGATCGTTTACACTTGGAGGTGATCCCTGCTGATCCGCTGTTTTTGCTTTTTCTGTTTTATTATGGAATCACGAGGAATGGCCCTTACCTCTTCCCATGCACCACAGCTCCTGGATCTTTTGACAGCGCCTCCAACTCTTGAACTTCATCAACCAGGGTCTTAAAACACACCTTTTTCATACTGAAACACAAGGAGTAAAGAAAAAAAACAAGTCAAAAATTAAAACTATGACAAAGATAAACCCTGAAGGTGGAAAAAAAATGCATGTAAGAACACATGTAACATCAGACTATCACTGAACATCCTAGATTGTGCCCTAAGTGGGAAAAAACACCAATTAAAAATAAATTGTGATAAATACAAAAACTGGATTTTTTTTACAGTTACAGATTACAGTAGTATGTGTTTGTTACATAAAAAGTAAATAAAAACTGGTATTAAGCGTGTACTTGGGTAATAATAACCTGCTAAAAAGTATTTATGCTTATTTGATTAAAAAAGCAACTACAATGGGATAGCTGAATGTAATCTAACATCATATGCGTTAAGAAAAGTTGAGATTTAACTGGCTTCGTTATTATAACACTTTGGCTGAACTTCATTTAAAATCACAGACAGTGGGTCCACATGATGCAAACATGTTATTTAATACTTAAAAGTACAATTAACTAAAGTGAACTCAGTAAATGTATCTAAAATTAGACATGCCCAAATAACTTGAATTGATTTTTATCCAAATAATTAAATTGTTCAGCCAAAGAGTTATTTTTTTGAGTCTAGCAAGCAAATTAAATTATACATCACTACATTTAAAACTGTATACATGACACAAAGTTCAGGGTTTAACGGCTGGCACTGAAGAATCTCAACTTACACTTTGTAGGCTACATCAAACACCAGAGAGGTGATGGGAATGAAGATCAGACCCATCCAGAAGACTCCTGAACTGAACATCATGTCCGCCTTGAAAACAGACGCACACACACACACACACACACACACACACACACACACACACACACACACACACACACACAGATAAGACAGAGTACCAAGGAAAATCTGCGACTGATTTCCAAACCTAACCAAACCATTTAGCTGTACTCTCACAACATCAGTACTACAAAGAGCTTAGCTTTTAATCACCAATCTGACCAAAACTTAAAAGATGTAATCTAGTTAAGGGGGGTTGGAATGTGTCTAATCCTGGTACATTTTAAATGTGTGTGTGACAGATGAGAAGCCAGACAGACAAGAAGAGGTGAAATGAGAGACAGATGAGAGAGGCAGTCAGCTAGAATACAGATCCCAACTCTTAACTGCTAATGGTACTTCCCAGATCACCCCTCGAAAACCCTGATCCCAAATGATGACCCTAACCTATCAGAACGCCTGCTTCATATGATACATGGGAGACAGTGGGATAAGATGTCACCATATGTTTCTTTTAAAAAAAAGGGTGTATCATTATACAGCTGTCTGTGCATGTCAGAAACAAACAAAAAAGGCAGATAGATAGATAGATAGATAGATAGATAGATAGATAGATAAAAAAAAAATTGAAAAATCAGACTCTCTCCATCTGTTTGAAAATGTGAAATGCATATGAACAGTAAAGGAATAGTAGCCACTGCAATCACCTCATAGACACTAACGCAAAAATTGCCTTAAAGTAAAAAAGTAATTTTTCTGCCAAAATTCAAACTGAGCAGAGATTAAGAAAAAGCTGTAATGGCCATTATTTGTGTCATATTTTAAAATGGATGAAGTCAGGTATGCATAAACAGCACTATCTGTTATCACAGTCAAGATTACTGGATTACAACCAATCACTCTTAGAAAGCACTGCATGGTACCAAGTGCAAAACTCAGACACATAAGTCTTCATTACTTTAATGAATTTCATAACTGAAGTAGTTCATAAATTTCCTGCAATTCCGAACTGGAACAGAATAAACTCGTTATCTCAAAAATTTCTGTGACCAAAACAGATGATTCCTAAATGAGAGCCAAAGCAAGGCCAGTATCAGAACATCCATCTGCCAAAATACATTCATTAATTAAATCAACAAGCAGCAAACAGATTCATCCGTCTTGAACTGGGTGATGCTCAGACAATCTCACAGATGATTATAACAGCTTCAGTGTATAATATCATCATCATAACATGCACATCCAAAGAGAAGAGTGTTTAAAGCCTGTGAGAAAGCAAGGAATTTGTAGAGAGAAATAAAGAGGAAAAAAAACTGCAGAAAAAGAGAAAAAGAAAGGGTGTTCTGTGGTTTCACAGGGTCTGAATAGACTGAATAATCTAGCCTGGGCTAGTGGGGTGTGAGATGTAGTCGTCTGTGCTTATCCTGTTTGCTTTGGCCCAGCTGCGTTGAAAATACCTGTCATTAAATGTCAAAGAGCACCGATCCACCCCCTTGCAATGCCATTCAACATACATGCTTGCGCCACTTGTCTAAACTCGGCACTCCAAGACAAATCAACTTCCTGTAATCGAAACCAGTAAAGGCCCAAGCGCAAAGCCGAGAGGCACACCTGCCTGCAGCAATCTACCAAAGGTTTCAGGTGTTCCCAAATTAGCTAATCTACTCACCATTAAAGAAAAATATACTTTGATGTCTAACAAAACATCAGGGAGGCAGGAAATCCCAAATGACTGGAAATCAAAATGGCTTCCTCTACCCTACATATTCATCTTTGACCCTGAATGAAACAAGTGTTCTGTATTGCCAAGTGGAATTAGAGAAAATTGTACATTGGTGAAAAGATATTCATGGCGTGCCGGAATTCGACAGTCCTAGAGGTAACAATTTTCTCTTTGATAATGGCAGTTTAATCATTTTCATTGGAGGCCAATGTATTGAACAATCAGACAGAACCAGAGGGGCTCCAATACATCAAGTATGAATAAAACTAGTGTCGGGAATGTTAAATTGGAGTCAATGACTAAAAAAAGCAAGATGTCAAATTTCATTAATATTTTCCTGCCAAGTTGTTTGTTATAAAAACTCTTAAAAAGCAATAAGTGGGTTATTTCGCTATGAAGTGTACAATTTAAAATTATACAAGTGAACTTCCATGTTTTTTTCTAACATTTCTATGGATAGTTCAGGTAAATACACAGATGTATTTTAATTTTGAAAGCATGCAGGCCATAGGTGTATTTTTACGGCAGAATAATAAACCACTCCAGCCTCGTCTTGGCAGGAAATCAAGGGTGTCCGCATCCATTGTTTAGACAGGACATCGACTCCCTCTCTCTCTGCTGGACACATTCTACAACAAATACACACACATTATGCTAATTTTCTGCTAGAAAAACCCAGGCAAGCTAGTAGCCAGCCACCATGTTCCATAAACCAGATTAAACTGGTAGGATTTTGGACGCGTTTATGGTCCTAGATGGTATACTAATGGTCTACTAACACAATTAAAAGCTAAAGACGATTATTCTAGTTGGATGCCTCTCGCCAATACTTAATTTCATCTTAAAAAAACCTAAACAAAAAAACCCCCAACAACCTTTGTCTCTTTGTCTCTCATTTCTGCAAAATGACTAAACGTAAATGTAAAAACATCATGCATGCAAAATATTAAGAAATTCTTAGAAAGGTAAATTTGCAAAGATATGCACACATACTGTACACAAAGCACCCCATCCTTTGTCATAAGCAATAAAAACAATGAATGAGCTCTCCAGAGCTGGCATGTCTGCGGTTTGAAGGGCCCTTCACTAAAGCTAAACTAAAGTCACCCCTGAAAAGGGGGTTAGACGATCACATTACACTGTTGGATTTGGCCACATTGTACATGCAACTTGGACAAAAGCTAATGCTAAATGGAAATCTGACAAAAACAAATTCTATATAAGCACACACTGTAAACCACAATAAGTTGACATATACACAAACCTTCATGCACAAGCTGTAATTAATCAAAATGACTATATTGCTCTGTCAGAAGCACAAACTAACGGACCATTTAAAATCTTCAATCAGGTCTTTCAAAACCTGAAAGCAAACGTTGACAGATTCTATTAGCGCTTAAACCAGGCAGACTGAGTGTGAGTGTTTATCATTCAATCCCACGTGGTAACTTCCTCTGGTGATTGACAGGATGGATTAACTATGCCTGGGTGCACTAATCAGCAGTGCTGTGAAGCAGCAGAGTTTGGCTGCTCATGCCTGCCAGTGATAATGTTGGCCCAAGAATGTTAATACCATCCATTGTGATGGTAAATATGAGATGAGAACAATTCACACATGGTCATTCACCCTCGGCCTGGCCCTTTGGCTTTAGGGACTACATACTAACGCCTTAGCCAAGTCGACTTTATCAACATTTATACACACACACACACACACACACACACACACACACACACACACATGTGCAAGAAGAATAAAGAATGTTTTTGCCTTTTCTCCCCAAAACTAAATATTCCACTTGCAATTAATTTGAATATGCTTTTATTATAAGCCAAGCCAGTCACTCAAAAAGTCTAATGTCAACTTGTGTATATAAACATCCTAATTGTAAATGCTCTATCAAAGTTCTTCTAGTCAGTTTGTGGTTTGAATGTGTACAACAGAGATTCAATGTCCCAGTGGACCAGATACAGCTGCAGTCCCATCTAATGGCTGTTGTTTTTGAAAGATAGAGGGGGAAAAAAGGAGAAGAAAAAAATAAGCAAGAGACATCTAACTCCGACAGGGCTTGCAAGAACAGCAATTCTCAGTTTGTCTCAAGGCGTGAAGAATGGAGGTATTCACATGGCCTTCGAGTGTCCAGTATGGAAAACACACATTCTAATATCCCAGCATGTGACATCTCCATGGGCTGAGGGAAAGTTAGGTACAAAAGTCTGGGACAACACTGATAATCTGGAATTCAAATTCAGAATAAATAGCAACTTCCAAGCTTTATTGGGAATCATTTTTAAATTGTGCTTTATTTCTAGGTAACTAATCAAATAAGCAGAACTGTGGCACTGATCATGTGAACTCCTATGATCAGATGGTCAGGTGTTCTTGCTCATATTGAGCACAAAGTGCTTAAAAAAAAAAAAAAAAAAATATATATATATATATATATATATATAACTATATATATATAACTTTTTTTATTTTTTAAGCACTTATATATATATATATATATATTTATTTATTTTTTTTTTTAATATTAAAATATAAATATAAAAAACGGTAGCTTTTCAACAGACATTAAGCAGCACTGCACTGAGTCAGATATCTTAGTTGATTGTATTATAATAAGTTGTTGGACAGGAACTGCCTATCAGTATATGTTTTTTTTTTTAATTGAAAAAGCAGATCACACACACACACAGTTTCTAGTATGCACATGTTACAAGAGCAGCAGGCTGCAGTTTTATCTGCTGATAGAGAGTGAGGCTCTAAAGGTGAAATCTTGTACATCAAAGAGAGTAGAACAAGATGAATGGTCTGTCTCGCACAGATACCAGGTGCACTTGAATAAAACAGACCTGTCTGCTGAATTCAATGGAAGAATGGAGAGGAATGCACCACAGAGCACTTTCAATGCGGCTACAGCTAACCGTTACATCACGCCTCTGACATCTAAAGATCTTTTTCTGCATCTTGTTTTATCCGCTGTGACTTTCTTTAGAGTGTTATCTAAATTCTACATACCTTTTGATGCAAAATGTTATGCGTGTTTGTTCAAAGGCGCATTCATGACTTGACTGGCTGAACGTGTGTGAATGTGCATGTCTTTAAACAGGTGTTTTGAGGTCCTTTGTAATGGCAGGTGAGGTGATAGTTAGGTAATCGGCAGACTCGATGTTGAGCACAGTATCTCAAGTTACCTTGAGTGTGACGTGATATGACAATCTGAACTAGTGCAGTAGACAACTACATCAAAAGTATACTGTTAAGATTCATTATTTAACACGTGCATAGCAATTCAACATTATTGAGTTAAAAAAATTAGCCGAGTAGAATAGGTCAATGCTTAGCTTATGTAAATTTCTGCAGGGTGAATGCTACATACATGAGATGATGTCTTGAACGGTGCAAAAAGCAGACATTCTCATGCTTTCTGTCAGGCTGTGGGCAGCCCATGGTTCATTTAAGAGGTTTTCAGAGCAGTTCAGACCAAAGGTCTGTTTTAATTCTCTAATAACACTATAAACTTAAGGTTCACGGTTTCACGTTTGTGTGTGACACAACAAATGCAAAATGTAGCAGTCACAGGTAATCGTGTAAATCGAGTAATCAACTTTTAGATGTTTCTGAAAATTGTTCACTGTTTGAGTAAAAAAACAACAACAACAACAACAACTTCATATTTAACTTATTTTTCAGTACGCCAAAACATTTGGGAGTACAAAAACAACAACAACTAATAATGGAATTTACAGTTTAAGATACTTTACTCAACTTTCTAAAGAATTAAATCTGCATGGATGCATTCAGTTCAGTAAAGATATTTACAAAGTAACAATATTTATATTTCAAATAAAATACTGTTGTTTTTTTTTACTTTTTATTCATCAGAGAATCCTGGAAAAAACTGGATGAAACACCAGGGAACACAGCAGTTAATAAGAAGAAATATTTTTTTAGCACCAAATCAGCATATTAGAATAAATGTCTGAAGGATTATTTGACACTAAAGAATAGAGTAAGGTCTGCTGAAAATCCAGCTTTTCCATCACAGGAATAAATTACATGTAATAAAAATTACATGTATTCAATCAAATAAATTAAGCCCCGATGAGCATAAGAGACTTTAAAACATTATAAAATCTTACCAATGATTTAACATATTCATATGACTATCTTCAAAGGACTTAAGGCACTTCAAAAGAATACCCACCATGCTATTCTTCTAAAGTGCCTTGGAGTACCATGAAAATGTCAAAATAATGATGCATTGTGATATGTTAGAGTGACAATTCAACTAAATAGAGTTAATGGTGTGGCGTGTCTTAACTCTTTCCATCATAATCGTTTTCCCCTTTCTCTGCCCTTCAGGCAGCTGTGGCAGCAGTCAGAGATCGGTGTGAGGTGGCCCAGAGTTCAGGTGTGTTCAGGTGCGCTCTCTCTCAGTAGTATCCCGTGCTCAGATGTAGTGCCGTTGCTATGGCTCCCCTCGGCATTGGGTTACCTTGAGCCTCAGGGGTCTGATCTACTCTACTACCCTACATGTAGAGGGAAAGAGCTGATAAAAGAGCCCACTTGACTGGCCATTCAGGACGGGTGTGCAGGACACACATGAGAGGAAGAGGCTACTGTTACACAACGCCAGATGCTGGGATAAAAATGTTGGATGCTTTTAAGAGTGTTTAGATAACGGCAACAATGTGTGCGAACAGAACGTTCTCATATTGGTGTCCAGACATTATATAAATAAATAGCAAAAACAGCAAAAACACATCAACTTTTATTATATTTGATTAAAACCATACCAAACAATTATAAACAAGTATTCTGCCTGCACTGCAGGACTTTTGAACTCTCTGCTCACACAAGCAGTTTTGGATTTTTTTTATAAATCGCTCTTCTTCACAGGTGACACAAATAGGAACTATTAGGAGCCATTAGGAGATTATGAGGTGAGAAAAAAGCAGAGACCTGTGGTGCCCCGAGGCCTTATGGAGGTGTAGAGTTTCCTGCCCCCTGCTCACCCTAATGAACACACACAAACTCTCAATACTCAGATTAAGGCATAGATAGTGTAGAGCCCCAAGCAAGAAAAAGGGTGGTCTGTGTGTGTTTTATATCACCTGACACATCCACAGCCCCAGGGATAAGGATGGGGAAGTGTGTGTTTTTTAGCTTAGTATATTCTGAGTGCAAAACTGATTCATAAAGCTACTTAAAAAGCTAGTCAAAATATAATAATTAATTCTTAAGTCTTATGCTTAGCAATGCTAAAATGATTTAATCAAATGCTCTAAAGGCCAATTTCTATTTCATTTGAATTCTAATACATTTTAAAAGTGTAATTTATTCCTGTGATGCAAAGATGAATCTTCAGCAGCCATTACTCCAGTCTTCATTCACATTCACTCTGTGCTGCACATACATGAATCTTGTGAGTGTTGCAGGTTTCCATGTGTAGTTGGTGCCTGACAAATTCTGTATTCTTACTTGTGTCAAATGTGATAATGCTCTTCCGTTGAATGTTTTTACTTCAGTCACTGTCACTAGTATTTGAGCCGCTATTGTAAGCTGTATGTGAATAAGACAGTTTGAGGCCTGCAAGTAAATGTAGCTGCCAAAAATCTCAAACAATGAGAATGTAGTGCAAAAAAAAAAAAGATCAGCGTCAAAAACCGCTGTGCAGCTTATTATTTTGGTGTAAACCCCAGTAATTTTTTTTTCAGGAGAGAAAGTACATTTTTTGTAACATTATAAATGCCTCTGCTGTCAATTCTGATCACTTTCAGAAGTTCTTTAAAAAGCAAAAATCAGCAGTAAATAAGTAAAACTTTGTTGTTAATTCTGTTTCGTCTTACCTCTCCTGACATATCCGGGGCCAGAGGAATCAGAGGCCATAGTGAGGAGTAGATGCCAAAGAAGACTACCCACAATCCAATGCTGCCCCAGATGGCAATGTGGCTGAACTATAAGCCAGAAAAGATTAGAGAAAACACACAGTCAGTGAGGAGGGACGTCATTCTCCTGATAATACTGGCAGCCTGACACTCAAACAGCACAAAACCTCATCTGAAAGATGTATTGTAATTTTAGACTAGTGACATACATAACAACCCTTAACACACATGAATTTTACATGAACACATGCTAAATCACAAGTGTGCACATATGGGAGTATGTTACACCCATGTGTTTTTGTTTAATCACATGATCATCAAGCATTTGAGGCTTGAAATTTGCACATGTGAAACATTGGAACCACATGTGAATTTTCCAAAACCACATGAACATCATGTGATTGTCAAAATTATACTTGCAAAATGCAGTGCAGCAAAATGGACTGAATTTGTAACATACATGTTGTCAAATTTTATTATGGCATAAATATACAGTAGCATACATTCCTACTAATAGTAAAAAGTTTGGAATAATTACATTTTTTTATATTTTTGTCAGACGTTTCTTATGCCACCGAGGCTGCATTTATTTAAATAAAAATACAGTAATGGTGTGAAATACTATTACAGTTTAAAATAACTGTTTCCTGTTTAAATATATTTTAAAATTAAATTTATTCCTGAGATGGCAAAGCTGAATGTTTCAGCTGAGTCATCACCCCCAGACTTACAGACTTTTAAAAAAATTCTAACTTCAAAGGAGAAAACGGTTCTTAAATTTTCTTTTTCATAATATTACTATTTTTACTGCATTTGATTTAAATTACACTTACATAACTTTTGATTACATTTTAAACGCTGAGCATTTGACTTGCAATCACCATAATATTAATACAATTTTAAACAGCAATAAAATGTAAGCAACAGTGAACTATGATTGCATTGGTGAATAAGTGCTTTGATTAGCGATGCAACCATGACATCATCTTTGAATGCTCTGAACTTTTCCATGACATCAGTGGCAGAAGAAAAGGGTAAGTGAGTGGAGTGAGAGGGGGCGGAGGAGTGTGTTTCTACTGATAGAGGGACAATAAAGTCAAAGGAAATAGGAGGACACAGTGAAATGGGAGAGAAAAGCGATAGAGGGATTGAGAGAGTCATCTAAAGCTCACCATGGTCCAGGACGACGTCTCCAGCCCAGCCTTCAGACACACCGTGATCACCACAAACTGTGAGAGAGACAGGTTCTTATCTGAGGTCGCATGTATACATAAACAGATTAGATTGAACAGACGTAAGATCTAATGGGAGACAGTCGGCAGACAGGAACTTCCAAACAGTTTCTGTTTGAAGTACAGTTTGAAATAGAGCAGGTCAGCTTCATTTTCATTTGGGTGCCTAAAAAAGTTGGCAAAAAAAGGAGTGAAAATCCTCAGTGAGGCCAGACTCGAGACAGAAGGAACATTTCACAGCAGGACAACCGGGACAAAGTGTCAGGCGACGGGGAGGACACAGAGGCGCTTTGTGAGGATCTGAGGACCCAAATGCACTTACTGTATAAACCATGTTGCCTAAGAGGAGATAGTCTGGTGTCTTTCCGTTTCCAAAGACGGTATCTGTGAGGAGAATCAACAAGGAGGCTTTTAGAGTGAAGGATCACATGCTAACACACACAAGTCCATGAAAACACAGGTCAGTGGGAATGGAGGTTGAGCTCAAGAGGGATCTCATCTTCACATTAAACAGACAAGAACACCAGAAGAGCCATTTTTACATACATGATGGTAAAATGCAGTGAAAAAAAATTTGCGTTTAGACAACGTGATATATTCTTTGAGTCAGGATATTTAAATTTAGGATATTTAACCTCAATTTAGAGGTTAAATATCCTAGAATATTACAAATATTATTGCACAAATGCTGTTAACAGGCCTGTTTTCAATGTAAAACATTTGTAAACATTCTCTAGGACGTCCTGTTAGGGACAGAGCTAGGACTTGTGAATCATGCAAGTTTGAATCTGACGTCTTTGCGGAAAGGATTTTATGGCTGTCTAATCTGAACCAAAAGCTTGTTGAATTGTTATTCTCCTCTTATGACACACCTGTTCTCAGTTCTCCAATGGTCGTGTGATTAAAAGGTAACAGTGGGTGTAAAAGCAGCTGTTAACAGATATACAGAGAAGTTTGGAAAAAAAATCTTCCCAAATCATAGAGGATTAATTGACCGTTGAGGCAATCTGGGTTTTCTTGATTTTTCAGGATGATAGCTATTGGGTTGTGTTAATTGCTTCAGCAAACATCTTAAGATTAAATAGTAAAAATTCTGGCTTAATAAAAAAGCCACACACAAAAGTGCACACATGGCAGTGTGGTTTAGTGGAGGAGTATTAGTCATTCTCCGATTGTAAGTGAGAGCGGATGATCCAAAACCATCAGTACTCTGGCACGGTGAAACACAACGGACAGCACATGTGGATCAGGAAGGTATGTGTGTTACCGCGTGTGTGTGTGTGTGTGTGGTGCTGACAACCTGTCAGTCAGAGAGAGTCTCCAGTGCTTTGTTTAAAAAGCAGGTCTGATTCTGACTGTGTGGTCCTGCAGTCAGCCAGATATTTGTGCTGACACACACTCACGAAATGCTCACATGCTCGACACACTCCTTTGTACATGCTTACACTTATTGTACGATTGCATGTAAAGAGCAACTTATTAGACCACAGAGCAATTTATTAAATTACACCAAAATGTTAACTTAAGAATGAAAAGTGTCAAGCTACAAAAAAAATTAAAAATCCAGGAAAAAAAGTGTAGATCTGCTGATAGATTTGTGCAAGGTAAAGCCTAAAATGTAAGGCGTTATTGACTAAAATTTGTTGACAAAGAAAAAGTGATTTGTAAAGTTCAATCTTTAGCAATATTCACAAAACTTGTATAAACAATTAATTCATAAAGTTTAATGCACTAAATAATCCATTTACAGAGATTATCAGTGAGAGATCATCAGTGAACAATTAAATTAATTAAATATTAAATTAAAAGCAGGCCCATTTTATCACACAAAGACATATAGCTTAAAGAAGACTTTTTAAAATATTTTACGATGCAACTTCATCTTTTGAAGCTTGACAGCTACATTCCTCATTTGTTTCATTACAATGCTTTAAAAAAGTAAAAAAGGATACAGGATTGCAAAGGCATGATAAATGAATACAATTTATCCTCACTGTTGCCTGAGGAATATGTGGAAATGGAGAAAATGAGAGAATGTGTGTGTGTGCACATATGTGTATGTGACTGAGTGATCTTCAGATATTCATGGTGGCCAATGAAAAGCAATTAAGCTGAAGCGAGAGCGGACCCGTCTTTCAATATGACACCCACTGAGCTCAAAAAACAAAACTAAAAAGTAGTGCGAGACAGCGTGTGCATGTGCGCTTACCGTGCTGGAAGGCCTTAAGTGGAAACCAGAAGAGGATGACTGAGTGAAACAGGCCGTTCAGACAATGAGCCCAGAAGACCTGCAGGAGAGTGGAGGAGGGGTGGAGGAGAAAAAGAGAGAGGAGAGAGGCATGAGAAAGACGGTGGCCACCCTAACCCTGCCGGTGACCCCTGACCTGGGGCCTTTGTGCGATCTCAGCGCTAGGCTAAGTGGAAGGTTTGTCAGGCCTCCCTGCTCAATGGCCACCCCGCTGACAGACACTTTGTATATCCTGTGAGTGAGGAGAGAGCAAGAAAGAGGGAGAGGGGAGGTGCGCCAACTATATGAGAGATGTCAGTAAGGGGTGTTTTTCCGCCATCCCTTCTCTTTTCCCTGCAGTTAGTTGCCTCATCGAATTTCCCCAATCGTTCCTTTGTGAGTTGTGAAAAAGCCCCAAATCCTTCATGGATACTTTTAGTACAAACACAGACAAGTTTAAGAAATTAAGATGTATGAGTCTGTCGCTACAGTGCATGGTTATTTGGGAGCATGGAAAAACTATCGCTTACACAGGTACGGCATAAAGTCTTTGAGTGTCTGCGACTGTATACATGGGCATGTGGACTTTGGATGTGCCATTTAAACAAATATCCTCCTTCAAAACCGCCTTGTTTTGAATTTACATTATGCATGGACGTGGCCAATCAAAACACTAATGGGCGATGTAGCATGAAACAGCCGTGAAATGAAATCAGGCCCGTCACAGGTCCAGTTTCCAAACCCTGCTTTTTTTTTTTTTTTTTTGTTGCTTGCTCTTTTCACCTCTGAAAGTCTGAGACTATTCACTGCCCACAGACACAACAGATTATTTCCATATTTATAAGTAAAACAGCATAATATTTGTGCTGAGAGGCAGTAAACAGTATTAAAATGTCTTTTCTTAAATTGATTCTCTAAAATAAATAAATACAAATTTCTTATTATATACACAAACCTGTTATTAAAATGAGCCATGTATGGAGTGTCTGCTAGAGAGCTTCATTTCGTGAAGGAATCGTTCTTTTAAACTGGTTCTTTTTAATGAATTATTCAATTCAAACTGAAACAATTCAAAGCGCTTAAAAGAATAGATCTCCCCAGAAGTGTAATTATCAGCCTCTGTTAACTTCCTTCAAAAACTGATTTAATTGCAGATTTTCACATATGCCATGTATAAGTATGGTTGTTATTTCTTATTTAAACTGCAAAAAAAGAAAAACAATTAATTGCAATAAATTAGTATCAAAGTTCCATTTGAGTAAAATTGTATTTTTTTAAAATAGGTATCTTACAACAAATGTTAAATTTAAAGGGTTGTGAAAGTATGGGAATGCTTACAAAACATTAATTATCACACACATTTCTGTGTAAACCTTTAGGGTCAGTAATACTGTGAATTATTACTACAACTTAAAACTGTATTCATGTTTTTTTAATTGAATATATTCTTTAAATGGCAAAACCGGAAGTAAAGAACTCCAGTGTTGAGTTTCACTTTTGATCAATTTAAATGTATCCTACCTGTATAAATGCATTATAAAAAATAAAATGAAGCAAATAAATAAAAAGCTTACTGAGCCAAAAATGAGAAACATTCCAAGGCTATCATCTGACAGAAAGGGCTAAAATCTTTCCACTATTTCCTATGAACCATAAATAAATCTGCAAAAGGTTTGCTCTATGGATGCAATGAGCAGCATTTACAAAAACTTGGTGCAATGAGGTGACATTATTTTACTCACTGTTCAACCATCAAGCATTAAATGTAAATTTGAAAGTTTAAAAGGATTAATAAATTACTTTCAATATACTATGAATAACTCCTAA
Organism: Puntigrus tetrazona; assembly: GCF_018831695.1. Classification (NCBI taxonomy): domain Eukaryota; kingdom Metazoa; phylum Chordata; class Actinopteri; order Cypriniformes; family Cyprinidae; genus Puntigrus; species Puntigrus tetrazona. Next base: position 14,810,467 of record NC_056712.1, read on the forward strand.
AGATCCTGCTTCTATCCACAGCAATTTTATGGATGTGTTATATATCATAATAATAATGTATCTATATTTCATAATTACATTTTAGTTTACACAGCAACTGTGTGAAAGAAACAAGAGTATTGGAGAGAAAAATTAAAGATTAAAAGTACGAGATTTGTAGCACAATCTTATGATTTGCTGCAGTCCTTTTTCCCAAACCAGAAGAGCCTATCAATAATTTAAAAAAAAATAGTAGGTTTATTAGCAAAAAGATGGATAAATGATCCTAAATCTCTAAATGTTGAAACAACTGCCACAGGTTTTTCCGAATCCAACCAAGTGGTAGCAATGAAATCTTTTAAGGGGGAAGGGATGCAGAGAAATGAGAGGAGAATGAGAGCGAGAGAAAAGAGGAATGCCCTGAGATTGTCTTGTTCTGTGTTGTTTCACAGAGGCCCTGTACGACCTCTCGACCTCTCTGCCCTGACCCTCTCACCTCCGCTATCGGCAAAGCAAAACAAAGCTCAGGGCTCCGGCCTTCAGACAGCCAGCTCATCCTACACCCACAAAACACACCTCAGAAGGCCTCTAGAGCTCACCTCCAATCTTTGGAATTAAATTCATACTTAAGGTTAGAAAAATTAACAAACTCTAAACCTTAAGTATTGAACATTTTTGTATAGGTATTGAATTATTAAAAAAGTATTAAACATTTTCATAAACCCACACTAAGCTATGGACATGAATCTATTCTACAGTGACTGGACTTGAGATTTTTAACATTTAACATAACCACCCAAAACGAAACATGATCTAAGTGCCATGTGAAACAATCTGCCCTCACCCTCGCCTGCTGCTTTACACGCACAGTCCTGCAATGAATGCTAATGAAATCAATAAACGTTCATAATCATTTGTCACAGGGAGGCCCCGAACTCCTCCGTTTCTAAGCAGGTTGCTAAGAATGTAGGTGTGAATGGCCGTCTGTCCTGCCTGAAGCAAAGCACTGCATTCTGTGTGACAGCTTAATTGCTTAAACTAGCATGAAAGGGTAAACTTTATTTTGTGCCAACTATTGCCAGACGCTCTAATAAGCCTTCTCCAACTATGTTGGGCTACAAATAAAGCCAGAAAGGGAGAGAAAGAAAGGGAACGCGGCAGAAGGAGGGAGGGATGGAGGCTGCAGTGTGTTGAATGAGTGCAATAACCGCTATCCTGGGGTCTACGAGGGGCTTTGTAATTATTAGGGAGACTTTAGTGTCAAAGCTATGTAATTAAATGTGAAAGGGGACATGGTGGGTAAAGATCTAAATATTTCACACTCTTTGCTTCTCCCCAATCGAATGCATGATCTTTCTTTTTGCTTTATTTACAAATAAAGTGTCCGTTCTGTACACAGATGATGTCTGAAATGGGGATGAGGGTTGCACACAAATATTTTAGACTATTTTTGTATGAGTTTTACCAAGTCATTAAGATTGTTAAAGGGTTCAATTTAACCAATTCTGAATCAAAGGAATCTTGTGTTCACAAATTGGACAATGCTAGTGTATTCAACAGATGCTCACATTACCTTCCTCTATATATTCATTAACTCAGTCTTTCCTTCATTTAAAGGGAATTGTATTATTTAATTATAGAGAAATAACAGAAAGCTGCCTATCATGATTTCTAATAAAATACTGTTCTGTTACTGATTATTCTACTGTACTTCCCTGCTTCCATGCTTAATTTTATTGTATATCATAGTTGTCGTTTTCCCCATTAAAGATTTTTTTTTTTTGCATTGGGCAATTAAAGTAAGAATTATGGTGTTTGTGTTACAAATGGCCAGTAAATCCATCTCCCGCTTTCTCTCCCTGGTGACCCCAGGGGGTTGTGTTGTCTGTAATCCGTGTCGGTGTGGTGGTAAATGGGTCTCCACGGCTGTGGAGCAGGGCTGTGAGGTGACACCAGCGCAGACACGCCGGAGCTGGAGACGAGACGGCTTTATTAACATAGAGAGGCGCAAAGCCAGGAGTCACAGACACCTAGAGAGGATGGAAATACGCTTCTCCTATAGAGACACTATTAAAATATCTGAAAGCAAAGAAGGATTTGCGTAATTTTATTAGGACATATCTAGCACTGTAGCATTCAAAACCGGGTATTTGTCCTTAAGACTAAAGACCGACTTTATTCAAACTTCTATTAATAACAAACATTGGTATTTTAAATAATACTTTAAGAACCAAGCAAACACATAGAAAGAGGAAAGCCAAAAAAAACGTAGTATAAACGTTCATTTATTAGACTGAGCGCACAATTTTTTAAAGCCGAAATTAGAAGTTTATAGGTGTACATATTAGACACTGCAAACAGTGCTTCAAATTGGTACTGATTTAAGCGAGTTTATGACCTTCTAAAAAGGGAGATGAACACTCAAAGACATCTCAGATAAGCAGAAAGGCTGACAGAGAGGGATGGTTTAATGGACGGCTAAAGCAACAAGGTCTTGCTGTTGACTTGCTTTTTTACGGTGTAGGGAGTCGTAACAGGATCTGTTTGTTCAGTGGGGTTTTCGCCTGGGTGCCAAACTGTTCACCAAACGCAGGTCAGTAAAGTGTACACAGCATGACCTGTCTATAGGGTCATCATCATCATCATCGGAAATTAACTAAATTACTAGTTTATTGTTTATATTTATTTACAAGAGATTCATTATCTTAAGTCATATGCTTTAAGAATTTTTTACTCATTATCATCTGCCATTTACATCATTATGTCACTGCACGGCAAACACTGATGGAGATTTAGCTAAACTTAGATTTATACTGCATGTTTGAGTGTATTTACCTTGGTGTTGAAGCCCATTGCATTCTGGGAAGTTTTGTAGAGTTCAGGGTATTTGAGCATGTTCTCTTTCCTGCAGGAGCGTTCAAAGATGCCCAGAGTCAGAGGAGGCAAAGCAGTGAAGATCTAACAAACGAAAAAGGAAAAACAGACAATTAAACAAAGTCAAAATGTCATGCAGACGATTAAAATGAATAAACAAAAAATCATTAAATTATAAGAACACAAAACAGAAGCACTAGTACATCACTACCACTATCAGCAATGTTTTTTCCCCAGAGACACTATTACAAGATATTATCCTAGTTCTCATTACAGAAACTAATTTGTGATGAACTGAACTGATAAACTGCTAAATAAACCAAATAAACAGTAGGGTTGCCCCCTAATAGTCAACTAACCAGTTGATGAAAAGAGGCCAAAAATTGGTTATTTAAACGGTTTATTAATAAATGTGCAAATACTCACTGTTTAAAATAAACGAGTACTAGTCAATTTAGAAAATAATTTAGTAATATCTTTAGTAGAAGGCTGCCCTAATGAACATTGAGAAGAAAAATAAAGAGCTAAAAATAAATCAATACCTAAAAATACATAGCAGTCTACTCTGAGCACAGGCGTGCTGCCCTCATCGTGCTTGCTGGGTTCAGCTCAACCAGCACATAACTTTTCTGGCATTTATCATATTTGCACTGTGTCCCTCAGTGTGCAAAAAAAGAACATCTGCCACTGTGCCTGCAGCTTGTTAGCAGATCTCCTGGATGCTTTCATTTTTCCGTGGAACTCTAACGTTTCTCGGCGCAGCAGCTGTTGAAAGCGAGAGGGGTGGTATTATGGTCCAGAGAGGGTTGCGGGGTCAGTCGTAAGTGTCTTTCCCTGGCCCAGCTGGAGCGGCTGACATGGTCGGCTGGCCTTTTCCATTCAGGGGTGGTTTCGGCCCGTTGCATCCAACAGACCCCCTCTGACGTGCTGGAATTCCTCCTCTCTCAGATAAAGAGAGAATGCGGCGGGCCGAGCTGTTACTGGCCTCACAACGCCAATGATCCATTACACAAGGCTGACGGGAAGCCGTGTTCAAATTTTGTTCTTTGTTCAGGCGTAAAGAAATCATTTCTCGGGGCAATCAGCGAGTCGGGTGGCTTAGTAATTTTTCCTTCGTGTCTTCGTTTGTTTATGCAAAATGGAAAAACGTACTCCACCCAGAGCATTTTAATAACTTTCCTTCCTGTTGAATACGTGTTAATTAACAGCATCAATTCCTATCACCAAGCCCTAAGGCAGCCCAGTTCACAGGACTCCACCCTAAACGGCCAAGTGTGTGTGTTTAAATGTGTCTGGATTCAACCTGTTCCTTTATCATCCACCGCTGACCTGTTTAACGCAGCTCTTTGGGGCATGAGCGTCTGTTGTTGCAGCACATTCAGGACATAGTTCTGGGCACGGAGGGAATACGGACCTGACAAGCGGTCATAAATAAGAGGGAGATTTTTCAGGATGGTGCTGACACGGGCCGCAGTAAAGGAGCCGGCTGGGGTGCCGCGGCTAATGAGTTTCTTGCCTGAGCGCAACAGGGGAGGCGTTTTAACACATTCCCTCTCACAGTAATGAAGAGGGGAGAGTAAATCACACACCCAGACAGATGTGTGAATGCGAACGCTCTTACCACGTTGTACAAGCCGATGCACCAGCGCTCGAACAGAATCTGACCGGAGAAGCCGTTCACAAACGCAAACCAGATCTAAAAGACAAAAAGACACGGCAAAGGTGAACAACTTTGTGAACGTTTTACCCTGTTACGTACACATAATTAAAATAAAAAATTAAATACAATAATAACAGATTCATTTATATTTATAAATATATAAATAAAAATACAATAAAATGTAATCATTCAAAAACAAGAAATAAAACCTAAAACTCTTTTTTTTTTTTTTTTTAAAAGAGTAAAAAATTGAGTAAAAACAAAAAAAAGATCAACTATATGCTTTCCAAGTCGTCCTCAAGGAAATGGTAACATATTAAAAGGGCAATGACAGACCATATGATAACCATTACTACATAAATGTGTGACTAAAAGGTAAATATATACCATCATTAATCATATATTCCCACTTTGTGTGCTCTTAACTTTGCTCCTAGCGGATTTTAATTTAGGTTGATCGATGGCTGTTGTTTTCTGTGGGGCCTCTCAGTGCTTGAAATTACCCGAGAGAGAGCGATCTCTCATGAAAGCAGCAGTGAACTGACCCCATCAGTCCTTTCTACGGTCTCAAACACTGGATCACTGCAAATGGTTTGTTCCAAGATCAGTCTTGAAGAATAAATAAGCCAGCTTTGGGTCACTTTTTCATATACATGGCGGGGTCCGAAAGTCAGAACCCTATTGAAATTTCTAGTATTGTAATATTTTTTTTATTATATACTGCTTCAAGTAATTAGAAAACCAGCTCAAAATGTATGACTGAATATTTAACTAAATGCATTTAAATTAATTCATGAAAATGTTAAATTAAAAATGTTCAAGATAAAAAAATAAAAATAAAAAAATGTTGACAAAAAAATACAAAATAAAATGTCAAGTATAACCAAACATTTTTTTTTAATAAAATATAATACAATACAATTTACAATACAAATTGTGTTCTATCTTTTAATGGAAACATTTTTTCTTTCATCTAGACATGTCTACCAGCTAAAAAACTATTTTACTTTATAGAACATTTTGAAGAAGATTTATAGTCTACTATCAATAAGAACAGCTGTGAGATGAGTGCATGTAAAAGCAGTTAATCCCCTACTTTAGCAAACATACTGCCAAGGTTTTCAAAACATCTAAACATAGAGAAGCCCAGCTATCTTGTCATGCAAAGCCACAACCTGAGCTTAACACATCATTACTCAGAGGACAAGGCAGGAAGAGAGAGGAAGGGCGTTAGTGCTGGAGGTAAGAGAGAGAGAGAGAGAGAGAGACACTTCAACAGTTCCCATGACTTCAGCCAGAAAGGCTCGTAAATCAGACGCTGTTTCCCACCTTGATCAACCCCCAGTGTCTCATAGCAGAAACAACTCATCACAGATCAGAGACGTCCTATTGTACTAAGTTGAGTTTAAGACTGTACAAAAACCAGATCAGTGCAAAAGGACTAGATTTAACTATTTAAAGAACTGAAAGATGTGAGTTATTGGGCTTAAGGGCGGAGAGCTGGGAAAAGACCACAAATTAAAAGGAGAAGAGAGAAGAATGTGTATCTAAACCATATGCCATGGAGATGGAGCTCATCACTTAATATCTCTATTAGTTTGACTAGTCTGGCACACAACTCTGTCATAGTTATCTAGAAATCTGAGAATGTGATAATATCTCAAAGCAGCTGTTTTAAACGGGGGGAAATCTGTAACAATCAAAACTGGCATGAAGAGAATGGAAAAAAAAGACAACTTAAAAATGGCAAAACGCAGGAATTTGTGTGACACCAAAAAGTACACAAATACAGGACTTTCAAAATTCTGTCATTTAAATACCAATTTGCAATCTACACAATTTAAACATTTGGGCTGGTGAGTCTCTTATGCTCACAAAAGCGGTTTTAACTTTTTCGAAACATGTAATATTGTAAAATATAAATATTAAAAGGTTTTCTATTTGAATACAATTTAAAGAGTAAATTATCTGTGTGACAGCAAAGCTGAACTTTCATCAGTCATTACTCTAGTCTTCAGTGTCACATGATCTTTCAGATATCACTCTAATATACAGATTTTTTATCAAACCATAATACAGTTTAAGTACTCATTTTTGACTAGATTAAGATTAAGATAAAAAAGACCATTTTTCATAAATTGATCACACTGCTTCCGAAGGAATGAAATACAGTGCACAAGTCATACAGAGTAATTTTACAATACTTCATGATGCTTTTTATGCAAGCCACTTTTAACATGCACTGTATAGAAAAGAGCAGTGGACATCCAACCAAACATCTCTTTTTTTTTTAGTGGTCTATGGACAAAAAAATATATAGGTTAGGAATAATATGACTTGGAGTCAAAGTTTAGTACCATTTAATTTTTGCTAGACTCAAACGCTGCGAGCCTTAGAGCACAGTTATATTGGAAACGTCTGAGAAGCTCAACCAGTCTTGATCGTGTGTGTGTGTGTGTGTGTGTGTGTGTGAGAGGCTTGACTGTTAAGCAGACCCCAGGTTACTGTGCAGTGCCACGGTAAGGCGGACAATTCCTCGCTTCATTTAACTCCATTATGAAAGCGTGAATTGCTACAAATTTTTGGGGTTTTGACAGAAACCCCTGACTGCGGCCCCCGCCAGTCCTCACACACACACACACACACACACACAGAGCACATCCACCAGCCTCTCTCATTCAATAGAGTGAGCCAATGCGTGAAAATGTTCCCAAAACAAATGTCTGTCACCCCTCCCCTCCGGCCTCGCCATAGAGAAAGAAAGAGAGAGGAAGAGAGGAGGACTGGCCTCACTCCCCCTCCCACAACCACGCCCACCCGTTCCAACTCCCATTTTCCTTTCCATCAGGTGCATTCTACCGTGATATTGTTTTTAAAAGAGATCTGCTGCTTCTGCAACCCATTCGCACACACAAACATGAATAAATTAGCAGTATTGCATCACATGTGATGCTGTTTTCCTCTTCGCAAACAGATTCCAGACTCGGAGAACTCCCTTATGAACACATTTTGATCAAAAACCACATTAAAAAAACTGAACGGTCGTGGCCAGCGGCATGCTGGTAGTCAAACAGGTGGGTCAGAGAGCTGAATTAATGCGAGTCTGCCTCATTGAGGGGCTACGGGCTGCAGGATATTGTTGTGCTAAGTCAAAATAAAGCCTCTATTCATGAGCAGCAGTACATGCATATGAGAGAGCGTTTTGGCCTGGTCCTCTGGGTCCTGTGAGTGCCCCTCTCTCCCGCTTCCTTCAATGAGACAGATTCATTGATTTGCTCATTAGGGAGCAAGGACATAGTGTGGAGGGCTCTCTCTTTCTTCTCCTCTTCTGGCTTATTCAGAGCTGCTCGGCGTGGAGGTGTGACTGCCCTCTACCCTCCGCTGCACAATCTGAAAAAGCGAGGAGTGTGTATATATGTATGTGTGTGTGTGAGAGTGTGAGTGTGAGTGTGTGAGAGAGAGAGAGAGAGAGAGAGAGCGAGAGAGAGCGAGAGAGAGAGAGTATGTGTGTCCCCATGAGACTTGTCCTGTGAGGCTTTTGGTGTATTTTTCTGAGAATTTTGAAATCTGTGATTCTACCCCCATCCCCTGTCTTCATGTTGGGTGGGAAGAACCCAAAGGGAAAAAAAAAGAGAGAGAAAAGAAAAAAGAAAAACATCACCTCCTTTGGTCCACGTCTCTGCTTGAGAAGTTAAAACTAGCTTTGCTGCACTCAGGAACATGGCAGCTGGTCCAAGCTGCTTTTAGGTGGCCAACTGGCTGACCTTGAAATAGCAATAAACTAGCTACTACGTCGTAAAAAACAGCTTGACCACCTTAAACTGGTATTATCTCATTTTTCCAGTAGGGCCCTTAATCTGGATGGTATGGTAGCTCACTCAAATCCACACTAACTGTTACTCCAACAGGCTAGAAACCAACTCCAGTAATTCAAATCAAGCTTTGTGAAATATTAAAGGCAAATGCATATTTTCAAATGGATTCACAACAAATTTCACATAGCACAAGGAAAATGTTTTATTTTTAAAAATTCAACAAAATTAAATGATCAGTTTTCACCAAAGTAAAATATATACAATATATTGCAAACTGTTATTTAAAAAACAATATATTGAACATATGGAATATATGGAACTGACATTTTAAAGTATACTAAAGCTATTTTAAAATGCAAAACATTTTTAGATTAATGCAGTCTCTGAGAGCACTATTGGCATCTGCCCCTCCCCCCAAAAAAGAAAAAAAGAAATTTTGTGTGTGTGTGTGTGTGTGTGTATATATGTATATATATATATATATATATATATATATATATATATATATATATATATATATATATATATATATATATATATATATATATATACACACACACACACACACACACACACACACACACAACTGTACAACCTAAATATTCAGAAAACCTAAAAAATGCTGGCAAGATAATAAAAGGCAGGGTCTTTGAATTGCTAGTGTGAGTAGGAGAAGAACCAAAAGAACTAGTTTGGTGTTTTTCAATGATGGCACCAGTGAGACTGCAGGGCCCAGGGCCTCCACTCAGGCCTGCAGTCTTTCTCTAAGCCTGCTGCTCTGTCTGAATGAGGCCCTTGTAATTACCTCAGAAATGCTACTCGTCCATCAGTCCTTCTGGTGCCTGCTGAAGAGCTGTCAATCACGCTCTCAAGAGCCCAGCAGGATAATGACAGCAAGCACAGCAATTTGGTTGTAAGAGGGGCTTTCTGCATGTCTCAAAGCAGCTAATCCAACTAAGTTTCTGAAAAGTTCTTTTTCCCGGGTTAATTTTTGCTCATGTCGAAAGAATGTGAGACCACAAACCAAAAACTAAATAAACCAGCATGACAAACGTTTAGGTTAACCCAAACTTATTTGTCTGGCAATGTATGGAAGATCATGTGCTATTGTGTGGTTACAGCTGGAAAAAAAGCTTAAACAATAGAAACCTAGCTAAAGCTAATATGACATATACAAATCATCATTGGATGGTAAAAAAAAAAAAAAAAAAAAAAAAAAAAAAAAAAAAAAAAAGATGGATGTGCACATATCCATTGCAAACCACACATTGAAAAGGCTAAAACGGCCACTAACATCCTTATTCCACTTCCTTGAGGTTAATATCTGGAAAAATGAGATGAAGAAAAGTCTTCACTGACACAAAGGTAAACCTATTAGGGCGACAAATGTATCCCTTTAACTGGCCCTTGGGAAGCAAGTGTCTTGAATGTCAAGCTCTTACAAAACAGAGGTGTTTTTGGTGTGAGGCAAGGAAACAGTAAAGCTTTGCCCTATTATATTCGAACGCCCCTAACGGAGAGGGGGAATACATTTTCTGCGCATAACAAAAGATGGGCAGAGGAGGAGATACATTCACCTCTAGGAGCTGGGGTGAACTGGGCGCTTTCAGTTCTCTTAAAGACTCAAAAGCAGAGCTTAAAGAGAAAAGGACAAAAAGCAAAAGTGGCTAGAAATATTCGGAAGGCGTGTTCGGATAAGGCCATTTACTGGACGTAGTTGTTCCAGTGCCACCTCTTATGCAAAACAAGAAGAAGAAAAAAAGCAAAAGACATGCTTGTTTCTTGATTGATGAGAAAGTGTGAAATGTGATCACAGTCAGAAATGTTTGTGTTGAAGGGGAACTTTCATTGTGGAACAAAATACGACAACCCCATGGCAAAACCCAAAAGAAAAAAAAATACATGAAAGCCACCCGGCATGACTAGCACCGAAAATGTTTAAAATATCAAATTCATTGAGCGATAATTGCTCACAGCTACAGGGCTCTGAGATTCCCATGGATTTAATCTACTGAATTTTAAAATGGAGGGAAAAAACCCCCATCATGACTTCACTGCATTTATGAACACGACCACAGCAGCTTTCCACATCTAAACAGCACAGAAACATGTAAACAGGAAATGGCCATGAAATGGGTTGAGCTAACTCACAAACTGTGCCATGCTGTACACTTAGTGAGGGCAGAAGAAAGCAACGGTCATTTGAAGCCCCGATTCATCTCCTTATCCTTGTTCTCACAATCTACAGCAGCGCTGGATACCAACAGAGAGAAATCTAAGGGGCTTTTCAGAGATTTACCACAGCACATAAAACAAAATCAAGATGAAGGGAAAAAAGAGTTCATGGGTCAAGTGGCACACAAGTGCAAGAGGGCCAAGGGGAGAAAAGATGGATTTTTGAAGTGCTCATGTTTCTGCTGGGGTTGCACAGCTCATGAATACTGGTGTTGGTCTGTTTCAAATCGTAGTGAGCTGCATACAGAGGGAACATTTTACACAAGAAAGATAAAATGGATAAAGCATGGATACAATGTGAATTACCAAGCAACTCCTTGGATGCATTAGTGAATAAAAGGCTTCTTTTTGTCAGAAAGTGAAAAAGAGTTATGTATTTTGAACTACAATCATTTAAAATGTCATAGGAATACACAACATATGTATAAATTTGGACATGCACTTCACATTTTGTTCTATACTATATCCTTAGCATACTAGCACAAGGCTAGTGTGACCAAAGGTCCATTTCGTGGATTTCAAAGACCTTAGAATAGACTTATAGTGGCTTAGTGTTGCTTTTAGACCATTAGTCTGCTACTAAGTCTTCTTTCAGCTCTTGAGGAAATCAAAAGCTTGTCCCTGAGGTGTAACTTCTCCTAAACCAAGCGTGCTGCAGATCAAAACGGCCAAACGCCCCTCATGATAAAGCTGGTGCTGATAGCAGCCCTTTAACTTGTCAGGTCAGGTCTCTGAACCTGCTATCAGCACCAGGCCTGGAAACTGTCAAATACCATCACAGATGGATGGCTTGTGGGTGTCTCATCGACAGACCTGCATTCCTGCAGCAGGATGGAGACATGCATGCGATGCCAGTTCGTTTCATTAAAGAGTGGTTATTCAATCTCCATGAAAAAGACATTAACGGTCAATGCAATAGAAGGCTTGGTGGTCTGTCATTCCTTCTGCAAGTGCTATGAGTTTGATGAGACTTACCTCAATAATGTAAAGCACAATGTTCTTGTAGAAGCAATACAGGATGCACTTGGCAACACGGTTGTAATTCCAAGCGCCGTGAACCAACAGAAGATTCTTCAAGTACTTAAACTGTGAGAGAAAAGGGAGGACAGAGATAAGTTCATTAAGGCCTATCGTTTACACCAGATCTACAGTTCCCCAGCCAACACAGAAAGCGGTTTTGGATTTGAAAATAAAGAGACAATGTTATCCATGCTGGGCAACAGGAAGCCTGGAGTTGCAGGGACAAGATAAACACAGTCTCACCCACATTTCTAAGAACTCCAGCTACAATCTGTCTCATTTTTGAAAAGCAGAGGAAGGGAGAAAAAATTTTGCAGCTGTGCAAAAACAATAAAGTTTGGCTTTTAATAACTGCCTTATTATGAAAAGTTCATAAGGTTTATCAGCTGGCCACTAAGAAGTAGTTTCAACCTGACTGTCAGAAAATATGATTTAGATCAAAACGGTACTTCATCTACTTACCCAACACCCACAACTGTAGATATACATTGCTTAAATCATCTGGATCCTGTCAGATGTAACGAATATAAAGTGCTGTTTGTGTTGCTGTCACTGTGTGTTTAACTTTCATCAAGTCAGACAGATGTCTTTTTTCAAACATTCAATGAGTAGTTTCACTCCAATTTATTATGTTGCTTCATACACATATATTGCAAAAGCCTGAGTAGATAAACATATTTAGTAAACATTTTCACCATATCTTCTGCTGTGTTCAGCACACCGCACACCAAAAACAGGCTCAGCACCAAAACTTTACTTCTGATTTATAACACTTCGGCGGACAGCGAACACAGAGTGATTTCACATGCACAACAATTCGCTGATAATTCATAAAACTGTGTTTTCGTCGGGCTTGGACATCAAAATGTAAACAGATGTGCTTTGCTCTCCAAATAAGATGCTGATGAAGGTGTTTACGTGCAGATCAAAAATCAGGATAACAGAGATAAATCTGTATGGATTGTTTTCGTTAAACAGTTTATGAAATTAAACTGACGAAAAAACAACCGACATGACCTTGCATGTTATTGTTTACAAAGCACAACAGATAAAAGTTTATTTCACTGTTACCCATTTATACAGCCGCTGAAATAAATACAATATGCAAAAAGCCGAACTTGAACAGGTGCTTAAGATTAGTGGCTCACAGCGACCCTCCATGACAGTGTAAACAAGTAATGTGTGTTATATGCGAACATGATCAAAGGATGATTTAGGGATGCCATGTTTTTTTTCCTAAAGAGAATCCTGTATGTGACAGTGCTATAAACATCATTGCTCTAAAACAAACAGCAAGTCACTTCTATAAAGGCAGGAACAGCAGGGTGGGATGTAAGGGGTACGGAGGGCCTTTGAGGGGCTTAGAGGCTGTTTGACCTCTGGATGTGAGGAGAGCGAGTTGATGACAGACAGACTACAGTGGAGTCTGGATATTGAGACCCCTTCTTAAAATCTGCTGTGGAGGACCTAGCGCGATGCTGAAGCACAGCAGCATTCCAGCTCACACCGATTTATCCCTTCATGTAAACAATTTAATCACATCTTCAAAACAGGCCCCAAACAAAACTAAAGAACCTGGGTTTAACACAAATTAACGCAGCACTCTGTGAGAGCCCTGTTTGAGATTAGATTTAAATTGGTTTCACACTTGGGCAGCACATGGGTCAGACATGCTGTATATAGACGCACTCAATACGCTATACTATACGCTCTGTTACCAACAACTAATTTAGAATTAAATATATAGTTATTAACAAATATAAAAATGCAAGTAATATACCATGATTTCATATTATATCTCATATATTATGAGAATGTGCTTTAATCCTGTAAAGCCTGACGGGATGGAACAATTTATTGAACCTTTAAACAAAAGAAAAGAAAATCAAAAATGTGGTCAGTATCATATTTGACGCATCAAGCTTTAAATGGTTTTTATGGAGAATAAGGAGCTCACACTGCAAGATGAAAAACCCAAACTACATCAAAAGCCCAAACTAAGCACAAATAAGCAATTTGATGAAGTCGTTATATCTATGGTTATAAAGGATCATTTGCCTTCATGACAGTGTATCAGGCTAACATAAAATGCATATTAATATTACTCCACATCTCCCAAAACATAATAATGTATTTATTATATATTGTATAAAATCTGATCATTAAAATGTTGACGCTTAAAATGCATTTTTGTCCTGTTTGTGTTGTTTTACTTACACAATCATAAAACATTACACACAAAGTTAAAAAAAAAAAAAAACATTGTTATTTACAATACACTGTGTGGTTTTTAATCAAATTTTTTTCAAGGGGGGCAACCCTCCGACAGAGGGTTACATATTGTTATTGATATTATAGCGTTGTTGTTTTTTATATAGAATACTTTTTTATGTATGACACCATGTGGTATGTATAGCAGCACTGTGAAAAGCCTTACGCTACAAATCAAGATGACGCTGGTTCAGGATGATTAATGCATACTAGCTGCCGGTACTGCACATTTGAAGTCTGCCGTCTGATCCAGCACATATCATACGAGCCATTTTGCTGGAAGGCAGTTGGGGAGACTTTCTATGAACCTGCCCGCATTCCCTACTACCTCCACCCGTCTCCACCTACAATACGATGAGGGCACTTAAGAAAAGAGACGATGCTTTCTTGGGTAATCCGATGCATGAGGCCAGTGAACAGACGGCTCGGGGGCAGTATAGAAAAACAAGTGTGAAGAGGGATGTTTCCACGAACTGAACAAAACATGAAATGAAACTTGGGACAGAGATGGAGAGCGATGTTGACAGCGATCGGCGATACTTGAGCTCCTCTTTTGTTAAACACACAATGAAGATTATGCTGTATAAAAATCTGTGAATTACAAAACATCTTCTTAATTAAGTTTACATAAGAGGGACAGGTCCAGTTTCAGCGTCAGCAGGGGTTTGAGTAAGTGTACACTCAAGCTATGTAAACTGACCTGAGCGACCCGTTTCTCTATCTCAGACTGCACAATCTATGAGCCACAGGTTTTAACCCTTCACCCTAGATACATAATCTGGAACCAGATTTATTTTCTGGGAGTCACACTGTAGTGACACAAGACAAAAGTGTCAGTTTACATTGAGAACCGATATGTGCTTCAGGTTCAGAAGCAGAGATTGCATTAAATGTTTTGTAATTTTATTTTTATAATGCTGCATAATTTTTGATTCATTTAAATTTCATGTCCTCATATACATGTCATAATAATTGATGGGTAAAATTATTTCAATGACTCACTGACGATTTATCTAACTTATTCTATCTTCCTGCAGGCATGTGCAATGTGATAGTTTCTCACCTGTGCAATGGAGTAGTCTGATGAGTTGGCAGCCTGCAGCCCTTCATTGCCTGAGATGCCAACACCCACATGGGCGGTCTGGATCATGCCCACATCATTGGCTCCATCGCCAATGGCCAGTGTGATCACTTTCACCTGTTTTTTCACCATCTCCACCACCTCAGACTTCTGCAGAGGTGAAACCCTGAAAAATAAATAAACAATTACAATTTGACTACAAGTAGTATCTGCTCTGATGTGGAACATTGTCGAAATTCCATGTTTTAAACTGACATTTTATTTCTTTCCACAAGGAAAGACATGACAGATTTACAGCATAATTGTAGATTTGCAATGGCACCTTTACAAAAGGTTCTGAGGCTATTTTTCTTGTTGCCAATTATTAGCGTCGACAACCATTTGATTTCTTGGCCGTCTGTTGTGACCGCAGCTGTTGAGGTCACATCTCAACTTCACTACACGAATTTGTCTCTTTAAAAAGACAGGTTAAACTTCAAACTATCACACTTAAATAGCAAATTACCATTTAGAAACTTATCCATCATTGTGCCTTCAGCACCAAATAACATCTAACTTTTCAGTTTTGGGAACACTCTTTTTTTTATGTTTTTGAAATAATAATTACCATGGCTACATTTACATAAGAATATTGTGAATTATTATTATAAACAACTTCTGGAAAAACTATAGATATATAACGTTCAAAACATTTAAAAACTGATTTTACAGATTCCTTGTAAATGCCAAAACCAAAAGAAATCTATATACCTGATGAAGCCCAACCTGAGCCCAGGATCCCTGACCTTTAAAAAACACACAAAAGCTTGCAGCACATTACAGTACTGCATCATCTGTGTCAGCAAATGAAATTAAGGTCTCGCTTTCAGCTAGAAAAGCTCCTCCGGGGTTTAACCCTAGTTTAATGTTCACAGGTCATCCTGTAAGCAATGAACAGAGTGATGTAAGGCTCTCCAGTGAACCGGAGATTGCTGCCGATATAGCAGGAGACCTCTAGAGTCAGTTTAACATTTACTCATCTGCTCTCCTCAGGACACTGTGTGGCTGTTCATATATGTGTGTGTGTGTGTGTAGCAAGCGAAAGCAGATCGGATAGATTACATCAAGCATTGCATAATGGCTGTGGCACCTGTGGTGTGCGTTGTTTCTGGAAATTGACACTGATTTTTGGCAGTTCCTTGTCACGCTCAATTGGTTCCTCATATGTTTCTTTTGCTGTGTAGCATTTTTTGGAACAGTTCATACTAGTCTGCTAACACACGGTTTAACTTTGTGTACAACTGACAGACATTCTGACTACAATCTACTATTATAAAAAATAACACTCATTAGTAAATTACTGCTTTGAGAGCTAGTGTAATTATGTTTATTGGGAAGGTTGCGACCTAAAGGGAAGGTAATTTGTTCTTTAAACAGCACAGCGGCATTTCCCTGTAATTGTCTGCCAGTCACTTGATGTTTTTGTAAGTGCAGAAAAATGTCCGACGATGGCGTCAGTTCCCTGGAGGGCAAAAAGGGTTATTAACCTGCAAAGATGTATTTACATCCACCTGTGAAACAGTAAACATTCAAGCAGAGCATAACCGTACAACTTCCTGTGTACTTTGGTTTAACAACTCAAATAAAAGTAGAATGTATACATTTGATGACAGTAGGGGAAAAAAAAAAAAGACTTATTTAGTTTGTAGTAGGAGTGTGCAATATACCAGTAGACATGAATAACCGGTAGAAATTCGTCAACCAATAGAGATTTATACTAGCGTCTCCATCGTTATGTTACACTGCTCTGCCACATGGTCAAGAAAACTTACTGTTTGCACACATTTTTAAGCATTGTGGTTTAAAAACCAAGTGATTTTAGGCTGCCGAAATGCAAACAGCAGCCAAAGAAAACTAATTTTGCTATATGCAGGCATTGTTTCTTTGTACCGTCAGTCGTGTAGTATATTCCAGCCTTAATTTGTAGCAATAGTTAAATTGAAAAAATTGGTGTTTTTCTTTACTTTTTGATGGCAAAGACCACCAAAAGTGATGGTTCCCTTGAGATGGTCTCACTTCATAAAGTTTTAGCTTCATATCTTCATGCTGACAGACCAATTTGGATCGTGTGTGAAATTTACCCATTAAAAAAATAAACTTTTTTGTCTTCCAAACTAAATGATTAACTTCTAGTTTTCTTTGTACTACAGCCAAAATAAACTGGGATATTATCTGGATAATATTTACTTTCAAGTACCCCCTTGTGACACATTTTTAAAACCCATACACTTTGCAAAGACTACTATAAAGTTATTCTTCCTGATTTTCAGTACAGTTGCATACCTGCAGCATATCACAGCCTTGCAAGAAAGAGCCAAGTCCAGGAAATACTGGCGTGCCCCGAAAGTGAGGGCATACTTCAGTGTCTTTCCATCTATGATGAGAGCGAAGTCGTTCTCCTTGTGCAGAGCATCTCCCAGCATGCCGCAGTGATGGCTGAGGGTCTCCCTGGTACCCTGCACACAAACATGTATAGAATAACGTAAGATATTGATAAACATTTCATGCAAAATGACATTACAACAATTGTGTAACTGACTAAATCAGCTGGTATGTAAATATTTCTCTGAGAAACGTGCAACTCAAAAGCCTGAATTCATTATGATAGGGATTTGTAATGTAATAAATCATAAAACTGTTCACAGACATCTGATGAGACACCACACATGAACACCGGGATAATTCCCCCCTTTTTCTTCAATGCCAATGCAATCAGTCCTAAGAATAACACAGGATTTCACATGCAGAGTACCAGACACTTTTGCACATGGGGTTTACGTCTGTTTATTGTCAATGCACAGGGCATCAAAGTGAGAACATACATATGGCACGCTTCATTACAGCGAGCGCAAAGCCGAAGCTGGGTGTGATGGTTCGTTTGTTAGAGCAAGGCCTTTCAATGGCCCTGACTAGGAAACACAAAGGCATGGGAATTTACTCTGAGCACTAGCAAAGCTGCAGACTTCAGTCTTCTCCCTCTCTTATTGTGTTCACGCAATCGGAGTGACCAAACATCTGGGTTCATGGATTATTTGGGAGGAATGTCCTGTTCCAGCTGTATGGGCTCAAACCGGGAGCCAGGAATATTTCTGCGTGCTGATTAAACCTGCAAGATCTTAATCAACACTGACTGGGCCAGAGAAAAATTGGGATCTTTGACTTAACGTGACTGTTGTTTTAAACCGAGTTTAATAGTGAAAACTCTACTTTCAGCAGAAAACACACCTTGCAGTAAGAGGCTGTTATTGTAAGGATTCGGGACATGTGGGAGGATGCTTCTGTGTTTGGATTAGGAATGCTGCTGTACTCCATAAAAATAACACAGCTCCTGCTCATAAAATGATCCAAATGCTCATAGTAGAGTAAACACCACACACCGACCGGCTCATGATTCTGCAGCTACAGCTACTAAAAAAAAAAAACATTACAAGGGAGTCAGTGGTCTCCACTATATAACATTTGAACAGGTCTAAGAGACAGTGTGAATTATCACAGAAATGTATCTTCCCTCCAAGAAGCTGGACTTCTTAGCTTTAAATCCCTGAACATTGTGGGTAAACAAATCAGTTCATGTCTCTATCTGCAGCTCTTGTTCCACAGCTGTTTTTGGCCTCACATTCCAACATGGTGAAGACCATGAGACAAACAAGCCCTTTTGTATCTGAGGGGTGAAATAATGACTAATAAAAACAAGTATATGCAGAGCAGACAGAATGATCGAAAATAGAATAGAGCTAGGGCCTTTTATGGTTAGATTGCCTTTTTGGGTAAACTAAAGAAATATTAATGATTCTCTTTGGTATTTTTTCACCACTAAACAAAAATGTTAATGTTAATTAAACCGTTGAAATTTTTTTAAACCTAGCTATATAAATATCATTACATCTTGCTTAAGGAGGCATTTTAAACATTTGCCTGAAAATTGACCAAGATCAATAAGCTGATATAGGTTGTATTTTTATAATTATAACACAATATAGAATAACATAACATATGTAAAAACCTATCCTACTTTATAAATAATAATAATAATAATAATAATAATAATAATAATAATAATAATAAGCAGCAATTACCAGGGTTTGAGCATTTTAAGGCTTTTAAAGTTGCATGCTTTTAGGGTCTTAGAGTTTCGATTGGGGCAAAAAAACCTAGTTCGCAAAAGTAGGTTTTGGATATAGCTAAATTTTACTGAGCAAAAAACTCACCTATGCACTTTTGTTCGTGCTAAGCCAAGTTTTTTAATCTACGACAAACTGTGTATGACCTATAGCCAAAAATGTCTGAAATGTAATTTTTGTGCTCTAGTGCACCTGTTGAGCCGATTGGGCTGAGAATTTGATAGATCTCAAATCCTTACATTTACAATAGAATTTCAGCACAAAAATTTTATTATTTGTATTATTGAAACAAAAAAACCCCCAGATATATTAATGAAACATGATGACACTATTGCCTTTAAATAAATACTAAACAAAAACAAAACAACCAAAACCCCCAAAAAGGCACATTATTATAATCATTATATCTTAAATCCAAGACTTAAAAAAAAAAAAAAAAAGAAGTTAATATATAATATGTATGCATGTGTGTGTGTGTGTGTGTGTATGTGTATGTGTGTGTGTGTGTGTGTGTGTGTGTGTGTGTGTATGTGTGTGTGTGAGGAAGGCAGATGCCTAAGGGTAGCGAGATTCGACCTCAGGGACCAACCAACATTCTCCTGGCACAACAGACTCTGAAACCCAAGCTCAAAGGAAATATTTAGACAGAGAAGCCATGGGTTTAGATAGAAGCCTCGGGTTTCAGAGAAAGAGAGGGAAGTGCAGCTGTAAGAGCTTCTCTAATATGTGGTTACCATCTGTAGGTGTCCTTGCATGTAATGGGTGTATATAATACACAAGTCTTCCTCAGGCAGTGTAAGATCAGATGATAAGACTGCTTACGAAGAGTAATGAGAGGACAATATCTTCATTTCCTCACAAGTAAGGCAATTTCGCATTCTCCACAGCTTAAACACTCTCAGTCGTCCAAACAGGCCTCTGTGTTATGGCTGTGACCATGATGAGTGTTTGCTTTGCAAGTGGGTAGAAGGCATCAGTGGGATATACAGTACATCAGCGCTTCCACACGCGGCCCAGATCCAGCAGATAATGGCTGATTAAGGCGGTTTGGAAATACTTTTACTGAGATGCCTGGACTCATGCATACGATATCGGACATTATAAACAAGAAGCGGAAGGACATAAAGCCTGGGTTACATGTGTCATGCAAAGAAGTAATGATAGATGGAGGACTGCAAGTGCATACATACACTCACAAATGCATGTAAATATGCCTAGACGGACACCCACTTGCACACTACTGACAGAATCAACTGCCTATGAAAGAAAGACAATATGGTTCTTGTTATTTCAAACAAACAAAAAAACCCAATTCACAAGAAAAATGACATGACGTTGAGAAAACATTTCATGATGATGTGATCACAGGAAAGCAACCTAAATCAAGGTTGATTTCCACTGAATTTTCTTGCACTCTTGAAAAAATGTAGTCTTGAGGAAAATGAAAAGGATGATCTCAAGAGCAACTTTAGTTATGTTAACGAAATCACTAAGAACACATGTTGAGAACTTAAGATTACGCAAAGATCTTCGTACGCGACTTTATAGACTATTATAGAATGAAAGAAAATCTAAATGACTAAACAGAAAAATATTTGTTTCAACGTATGGAATTTTAGTTGCGCAACCAATAGTCAGCATGAGTGCACTCATAGAGGAAAAACTGCAAATTGTATTTATTCATGAAATTCACTACCATTATAAAATGGAAATGTTACTAAAATAAATGTTACAAAGTCAAGAAAACATCTTTACATGGAATTAAATTAAAAGACAGTGCGCTCTGTGCTTTGCAGAATCTCTATTTTTGGCCCCATTTCTTTCTTCCTTTGTACTCTTCTACAATCTCTTCATTCTCTCAGCTTATCTGCAAACTATAGCTCTTTTTCATCAGCGAGCAGCAGAAGGCAATGCGGTCCGCCGCATATTTAATGTGATTATTGAGTTACTGTTCTTTGACCCGTCCCACAGTGCCTTGCATTTTCCTCCACTGAGATAATGAAACCCCCCCCCAGACGTCCGGTGAAGACCTCAATCTCTCTCTCCAGGCCGGATGAGTGGGCTCCTTCATCCATCTTGTTTTTCTTAATACGCTGAATGTGTTAAATGCAAAAAACAAGAGAAGGGGAAGGGAGGCGCACTGTTCCAGTGTTTTCTCCTGCAATGTGAGAGCACGGCAAAATCGCACCACTGCCGGACCTCCGAGCGCTCAGAGAATTCCTCCTTGTTTTCTTTTCTCGTGTTGTATAAGCATGTGCATATGCATGGGAGACCATGTGCTGACATTTCAAATGGCGCCCGTCTGCTTTGTGGAACGCTCCTCTTATTTCTCTCCTCTTTTTCTTTGGCTCCATCTATCACGCTAAACGGCTGTTTGACAGACTGAGAGCCGTCCGTCATCGCCTAAACCCCACCCCCTCGCACTAGGACGGGCCCCACCCGATCAGGGCTTTCATTGAATGTGCGCAAGCTGCGCAAAATGGTTTCTCGAGCCCTTAACTTCCACAGACAACAGACAAGACCCTCCCTGCAGGGGCCAGCTGACCTGCAGGATGTGCGTGCGTGTGCGTTTCAAATGGCTTCCTTTGAAAGCGGATGGCTTTCGGTTTCATCGTCAACAGAATAGATTCTCCCATCAGGGAGTTATTGGCCTGTACCTTGTGCATGTGTCAGTGTGCGTATGAAATGGGGTCCAAAACCCCTGCTCTAAGTCCACGGCCGCTTCATGCGGTGCAACCACATCCTCTATTTCCTATAAGCTCGTTGTGACCAACACATACAGTAGAATCCCAAAGTCTTTGACCACATTTCAAAACACATGATTTAAGCCTGGAAATAAACAATGTTTTAGAAAGTTGAACATTTCAAAACAGATGGTTCTGTATGATGTTAAAATCAATCAATCAATCAAAGATTCTGCAATATTTCTAGGCCATTTGAAAAAATTCTGCAGTTAGAAAATAGATTTTTAATCATATTTTACTTAATTTTGCTGTTGTCATTTCATGTATGTATATATATGGCTGCATGTATTTAATTGAAAGTGCTAAGAAATATTACTACAATTTAAAATTTAACTTTTTAAAACAATGTGTATATTTAAAAATGTATTTTATTCTTTTGATAGCAATGGAACTTGAAGGAAAACAATCTTTGTTTTAAATCGTGAATACAATGTTTATTAACAGCATTTTTCCCTGATGTGTTATCGTTCCCATTAATTTGTTTCAGATGCTGAAAGTCTTGAGGATTGATTATGATCACCTGATGTTTGTCATTTGCTATATAATCACTGAGAACCCAATTTTGTAATTTATTTGCAATGTTAAAAAATAAAGTTTTGATACTGCTTGATATTGTTGTGGAAAATTTGATTTTTTTTTAAAGCATTCTATATGGTCATATTCATCAATTAAATCAGTTCTTACCAAATAAAATTATTAAAAAAAATAAATTACTGAGCCTAACTTTTGAACAGCAGTGTAACAAAACAATAAATATTTATTAATAATAATAATAATAAAAAAATAAAATAGTTTAATTATTAAAAATACAAAATAGAAAGTTTTTTTTATAGTGACCTTTGGGTCCCACTGTATCACTTTATGCCTTTTGTTCAGAGAAATATGAAACAAAAAAACCAGAGGGGAATGGTTTGGATGAAAACCCAAATAAAATCTATAACTGTTCTGGAAGAGAGTCACATGCTTTCATGTACCAGGGGCTGAAGCGATCCGTCAGCTGTCGTGTCTTTTCATCTCTTCTCTGAGCTTGCATTACAGATGGTGACATGAAACTGTTTTTTCAAATAAACATACACCTCTGTCCCAATACTCACATCCAGGGTGTCCTCGTTTATCACCAGCAGGCCCATGTTCTTCGTGAGCAGTTTGCAGGAGTGTCCTTCAGGAAAAAAAGAAAAAGAAAAACTCATTACTTAAACCTCTCACTATTAAGCCTGAAAACATATGGTATGTTTGTGGGGAAAAAAAACGCCTTGCTTGGCATTTAAACAAATGACAAATGGTTTGCCGCAACTTAGTATTTTAGCAATAGATCAACATTACAAAGATATGCGAAGTGTAACCACAGCAACGGATGAAAGAAATGACTAATTGAGGAGTGAAAAGCACATTTTGTGATTAAAGTTTACAGCAGACCTGAGTTTAAAACTCCCACACCGCATTGGTTTTAACGTGCCTTTCCACTGTTCGTATGAGATCACAACTGGAAGCTTGACAGCATGCTCTCTCAACCCGATTAAAAAAAGCACGACATCCCATCATCCATCAGGATATGTCTAAACAACATAAAGGGCGGAACAAGTCCATTTGCCATTTAATAGGATACCGACACCTCAGAATTTGAGGAGTGATGTCCACGGGGAACTGTCTGTCTGTGTGTGTGCACACTGGAAAGAATCAACGGGACACTAGTTTTAAATAAAACTTACTGTAAAAGACAAGAATTGCCCAAAAATAGTAGTTATTTATTAAATTACAGTAATTATGTATCAGACAGGCCTGCTATATTTTTCCTAGCAACAATCTCTGTTGGTGCTTTGCATTACACCTGTAAAACATACATAATACCTGTAATATTAATTTTCATAAAATAAATTTCATTAAAATTAATGTCATAAAATAATTAATTTCTCTAAATTCCATTATTAATTGAAATCATGAAACATATACAATTTAACAGAAATATTAAAAGTTTATCAAAACTATAAAAATAATGAAGGCCTTGTAAAAGATTTTTTTCCTCCCCTGAAATTTACCAAATTTTATTTTACCATACTTTTCTGGATTCCATTTGAATGGTTTTATTAGACTTTTATGATCAACAGCACCACTAATGATTGATTTACAAACAGACAGCTTTTAATATTTATTTGTTTTCCAAAAAAACCTGTTGTTACATTTTTCTGCAGTGGTCTTTTTTGCAGCTTTTTGCACCGTCACTTGAACATATCGCACTTTGTCTCAAGTGTACTGACCTACTTTTGATTTATTAATCCAAAAATTGGCAAATTCCATAACATCTTTTTTATATAGTATATTCCATTTATATGACTGGATATATACAGGACCCATCATACACATTCATATATATATATATATATATATATATATATATATATATATATATATATATATATATATATATATATATATATATATATATATATATATATATATAAAAAAAAAAAAAAAAAAAAAAAAAAAAAAAAAGGAGGAAACTTTTGAATAGTGGCCTTGTATGTAACTTTATACATTTTAACAGAAAAAAACAACCCAATATGACACACTTCACCCTTAAGGAAAGTGACTGTGCCATTCTAAAACTGTGAGCAAATTCAACAAGAGCCTGAATGAGCATGTACTTGTGTGTCGGTGTCCTGTCCTCTCCTGTCATTTCTGTGCAGAGCGTTTCTGTTGATTTCAAAGTTGCATATTCACCAAAATTTCCTGTCTGCGTGGAAAACAGATTTGGTTTCCTGACAGTGACTCAAACAGTGACATTTTTGAGCTTCATCCTGACCACTGGCAGAAAATGTCACTTCATCCCTCCTCAACATGGTTAAACTAACACCCCTTTGGTAGAAACGATAGATTTACATTGAGACACCTGCACGATGCAGCAGACTTCTGTATGAATCTGGAAAGGAGGCACTGAGGTTACACTCAGCGGTCGCACCGGCTCTGTGCTACTGCAGGGTGGGTTTTCTTTCGGTCTGTTGGCAGTGGCTGTGGGTTAAAAGAGGGCATGTTGAGTTGTTTGCGTTGGCCGCATGCTGTTTGTTTGGGCTTTAATCTCTGAGGCTTTACAGTGGCACCCAGTGGCCAGGAGCAACAGCTCAGTGGTAGGAGCACAGTGTGGATAGCTCGCCTGTCCTCGCTCCAACTCTCTGCTTAATGGTCTGATACATTAATAAGGCCGTCAGAGGGCTAGTGTGGATAGAAGAACTGGAGCGGTCTCATGTCTATGTGCAAGAGGCGGCCAAACAGCTCTAAGTGCCCGCTAACCCAAGATTAAACGGCGCTTGACTTCACAGTACTGGGGTTCACTTCACTTCTGATAGTTTTTCATGTTTTTGTAGAGTGCAAGCGTGGGAAATGAAAAATCCTACATGTAAGCACGCTGTGGTTTAAATGCATGCATTCATGTTTTCAAGTTGTTAAAAAAAATAAGCCATAATCGTGTTACCGTTGTTTTCCTCGTGTTACATTTAAAACAAAATGGCAAACTGGAAAACTAGCTCAGAACTAGCTTCAAACTAGCATTGAAGTCTGTGAAAATTGTGGAAAATGTAAAATTATAGAACTGAATAGTAAAGTGCTGTCTAGTCCAGGCGTCCTTAAGAAATATAGTATACCAATAAATATATTAAGGCTGGTAAAGTTCATACATTAAAATGAAGCTACATTCAATTTTGTGAGAAAAAAAAAAAAAAAAAAAAAAAAAACTTCTGTTAAACCTAATATACATATCACCTTAATAAAAGATGGATGCTTCCCAGACATTTAAACAAATATAATTATAATGTTAAGGTCAATTAAGACTAGAATCAATAATTAAATTTTGTTGTCTACATACTATATTGTATATATCAATTTGAACATTTTATTTAAAGAGGTCATACAATGCAACGTCAAGATTTTCTTTGTCTTTGTGGAGTGTTACAAGCTGTTAACTGTTAAGTTGCAAAGACTAAAGTTTCAAAACCAAAGAGATATTCTTTATAAAAGTTATGACTTGTCCACACCCACCTGAAATGGTTCGTTTAAACACGCCCCCACTTCTTTACGTCATGGTGTGGGTTTATTTTTATAACATCAGCAAAATTAATGCATATATGGTCATGTTTACGAGGCATGATGCAACATGGCGCAACGCATAAAAAGTACCAAGTCATTATAATCAGTAATTATGTCAATAATGGATGCAAAAAATGCCTCATTTGTAATGCATTTTAGTGATTTTGTGTGATAGCGCAGGGACACTGCATCACATGGTGAGGAGCGTAACATTTCCATCACATGCTTGATTGAGGTATTCGGCCAATCATAATGCACCGGATAACTAGCCAATCAGACCTCGCTTTTTTTAGACCAATGAGCTTTGTACAAATCACCCCATTTCAGGAAGGCGGGGCTTAGAGGAGAAACTATTTTTGTTGCATTACACCAAATACACAAAAAATGTGCATCATATGAATTCTTTGATAAATAAAAAAAACTTGCTATAATAATTTTTTATTTTTTTTATACTTACTGTCTTTATATTTTAAATGAAATAAAGTTTGAAAACATCTGGTCATATCACCCAAGTCACCTTTAATCCATACAGGCAAAGGATTCTGGGACACTATGCTAGCTGGAAGACTCTTGTCTCTTGTCATCCTCCAACTCTCCAAATGATGAATTACAAAAAGCAAAAAAAAAAAAAAAAACACAAAGTAAACACAGACATGGGTGTCTTTATTTTAGAGTGCATGCCAGCCAAGTGGAGGTCCAGTAAAAATCCCTTCCTCTCCGAGCGTGTACGTTTTCAAGCCGCGGCACAGCTGGCCGGTGGGCACAATGGGCTGATTCAGGATCAGTGCTGGTAGGTGGCCACAGACTGTGCTCTGTTAAGACCTGTTTTTCTGACTGTAGCGTTTAACACGAGGCCTGTTCGAAAGTCGTGCAGCTGTCGGACTAATACGAGACGCCACATCACAGGCAAATATGAGGGGGCCGCGGTCTGTTTTGAGAGCTGGTGGTGGTTGCGGGGACAGATTAGAGTCGAGCAGGTCGAGGACGCATGCGTTACATCAGCTTTTGGATGAGGAAAGAAACCAAACGCTTCATACCTGTGCGACAGCCAGTCAGGAAGAGCTATGTTTGTTTGAATGAGAGCGCGAGAGAAGTCTGGGGAAGGACTGTGTATATTTTTGATCATTTAAATTAGCCAGAGAAATTCTTACTGGTTAATGTCAATACATCAGGAAAAAACCTGAAGCATCTCATCTGGAAGAACCACCAAGAATTATACTAGAAAATAAAAATAAAAAATAATAATAATTACACTTATCATGGCATAGTTACCATGGTTGAGCGGGTGTCCAGATCATTTCCTGTCCATATATCTGGACTGTCCATCAAAGCGTGTGTTCACACAAACAATCTGCACGTGTATAACTCTCACCTATGTTGATGGCGGTCTCCTGTTTGTCTCCAGTCAGTATCCAGATCTTAATGTCAGCTTTCATGAGGGTCTCGATGGTTTCGGGTACTTTGTCTTGAAGCTTGTCTTCAATCGCTGTGGCCCCCAGCAACTGCAGGTTCTGCAGAGAAACAGTCAAAAATACATCATAATAAAATAAATAAATAAACACTGATAAATGAGGACAGTCTTTTCCCTCAAGCGATTCCTGCTTATAAGCAGATTAAAGAAAGATATAATGCATAATCAGCTACGCATTATTAATAAATGAATCCAAACAATCTTGCATCTCTCTGTTGGGGTTTAGAGATAATGACCAGCTTATTTTACAGTATTCATTTCTTTACAGGTACTTCTCACAAATAAACACATATGAGCATGAAATTGTTAATTTCTACATTTCAAAGAAGTGAGTTGAGAAAGGCTGTGAAGTGATACGGGGAGTAGTGCAGCTCCAGGCAATCCTTTATATTCTATTATACATTAAACTAAACAAAAGCGGAAAATAAGTGTTTTGAGCTGCATTGGTAATTCTTGCTGGGGTTTTCCTACAGTCATTTGACTACTCTTACAGTTTAGATGCTAATGCAGGACCAGAGGGGCATTTGAGGAAAATCATCTCATTCTTGGATTACAAAGAATCAGTTATGCGTGTATGAGAAAGAGAGAGGAGACGGAGACAGAAAGAGTGAGCGTTTGGACTGTTAATGTGTTTTTCTCAGGAAGCCCCTGGCCCTTTGACCAGCCATGATCCTATTTGGAGCGGACGGGATTTTGACAGGACCCCGTAGAGGAAAGTCAGCTGCACCAAAGAGAGGAAAAAAACAAAAAGAGAGTAAAAAGAGAGCGGGTGAGAGCAAATGGCCTCCTGTAAGCTGATCAGTAATGTGGTTAGCAGGGGCTCGGATGTGATACATCCATTACTTAATATGCTCGGTTTCTTTTTTTTCTTTCAAGGGCACAAATCTGCAAAATCTCTTTTTGGTGTGTGATTTAAGAGGTAAGGCAAGTGCTGAACTTTGGGAATAATGACCAATAAATACTCGCTTTTCTACAGAATTTTGTGCTTAGCCATAAACTAGATCAAAATTATTGTTACAATGACCAAATTAATTTTGAACAACATAAACAATGTATTAAACAAAAATACATTTTACACAACTGTTTCGTATGTTAACATACATTTAAAGTTACTAAAACCTAAATAATATTTCACAATATTATTGTTTTTTACATGCATTTTTGATAAAATAAATGCATCCAAAAGAGCAAGTTAAAACTATTAAACCAAAGCACAGCAAATCTGATGAAATAAAAATATAATACAGGTTTTTACTGAATACCAATCCAATCATCTATTAACATTTGATGTTCCCTACAAGACAACGTTTTTCATATTCACTTAATGTTTTATCTGTTACTAAAATATAAAAAAGTATTATTTCATTCATGTAAATCATTTCTGATTATGCTCAGACCAGAAATGATATTTCAGAAATTGAACTGCTATTGCTGCTCAGAAGGACATCAGGTGCCCCCTGCTGATGAACGGTTGTAATTACACCCATCAAACGAGCAGCTTTCATCTGAAATGATTGATTAGATCCATTTTCTCAGAAAAGTTGGCAGGGCTGCTTCAGCCAGTGATTAACGACGGTGGTCAGCCATGTTTGACGAACACTTCCAGGGTCCAGCTTTCCACAGGTCCACCACTATGCTTTCTTCGCAGTTTGAGTCTAATCGTTTGTACTTTTTCGGATGCCATGTGTGCAGAGAAAACCCAGCCCTCATTGATGAAACCAAAGCCAGTGAACTGTTCTGGGACTCGCCAAACTAAACTTCCTACAGGAGAAGAGGGACTGCTGTATAACCTGCAGACTGCCCTCAGAATCCAGAGTGCTCTCAGAAGCGTATGTCATTTGTGAAATATGGCTGTGTGGACATTTCCTCACACCCTCCCTCTTATGAAGACAAATTACCTCATGAAATTTAAGGATGAGAAGTTCAATTTAACATAAAACAGACTTATTATTATAATGGACTAGTGCTTGTTCAAGGACAACTGTGGTACTGATAATTATTTATTTGTTACCCTGCACCACAAAATCAGTTTTAAGTTGCTGGGGTATATTTTTCTTTCATGCCAAAAAGCATTAGGATATTAAATAAAAGATCATGTTCCATAAAGATAGTTTGTATATTTTTTGCCATAAATATATTAAAACTTATTTTTTTGATGAGTAATAAGCATTGCAAAAAACTTAATTTGAAGCACTTTAAAAGGGCAATTTTCTCAATATTTGAATATTTTTTATAGTTGCATGTTGGCCAATATTGTCCCATCATACCAAACCATACATCAACAGAAAGCTTAATTATTTAGCTTTACGTTTACATACTGTATAAATTTCAATTTCAAAAGAAAATTGACACTTATAACTGGTTTCGTGGTCCATGGTCACATTTACGTATTCACATTTTAATGCCATGCCATCATCAAGGCCATGTTTCATGGCGATCTATGAATAAATTATACAAGGTTTACAATTAACGAAAGGTTATAAAAGTCATTTCAGATGTACACTCTCAAATACATTGAGGTGAAGCATATGCAAATCAATCATTTAGACTCACCTTTGAATCAATGGTTGTCTATTTACATTAAAAACAGTACAATCCAAAAATATGTTTCAAAGTCATTTTAGTCACCAAAGTCACCTTTTAATAAATATTCATGTTCAAATCTTGTATCAATTGTGTTACTGAATAAAAAGCATATTCATGAAGGTATACACAGTACCATTCAAAAGTCTGGGGTTGGTGAGTGTTTTTACACACACACACACACACACACACACACACACACACCTGCAAAATAATAAAGGAGAAGATGATATATTCCCTTCCCCGTTGTTACTATGGAGCTTAATTTTGGTGCAGCAAGGAGCACATATGCCGTTCTGTGATCTTTGGATGTAGACCACCTCATCTGTGCACACTGACCTTTTCAATCAGTTCATAGCTTTCTTCCATCTTGAGTGCCCTGTTTTGGAGGGACGTCGAAGCACGATGATAAACCTCCAGCCACTGCTGATAGGATGACTCTGAGATGTCCACCACAGCGAAACACAATGTGCGTAGTCCTGCAAAAAGATGAATACACAAGCTCGTCTTAGATATGCTAATTCTCAACACGTCCCCTTCCTCAAAAAAAATCCCTTTCTTCTAATCTTCTTTAAGAAGAAAGCCATCATCTGTTTTCAGACTGATGCTAATACAGCTGAGTGGATGATCTCTGCTCGATGTGAATTATTCATGCAGGATGTTTAAAAGACAAAGCAACTGATTGCTCGAGGGTCCTGAAAGGCTGACAAATCTCTCAGTTCTTCCACCAGGGGGCAGCAACTTCACAAGAGAGAGAAGTACTGCATTATGCCAGTCCATTCAAGCACACACACATTTCACATCAGGCTCTGCTAATACTCGGTTCTCATTCTCGCTATGAGAGGATCTGGCAACCATCAACAACACCTACAGTGATTTGATTGGATTGTGGGAGCAGAACAGACTAACATTTGATTACGGATGAACAGAAGAGAGACAGCAGATACTAAGCAGGTGTGTGCGTGTCTCTCACCCTCTGTGGCAAACTGTTCCAGGTGTTTCAGGGTGATGTCCTTGTATCTAGAGCTGTCTGCTAATCGCTCATAGATCACTGTGTCCTGGGAGACAAAAAAACATGGGCCGTAAATTTGCAACTCTGCAATTTGTGTGATCTGTGAAGTCAGCACGGAGGACAACGGTGTCAAAACATATCATTTTACATTCATTCTTTCCTTCATGAACACATTTATAGTAACATGTTAATATTTTATAATGTTTTAATGCATTGCACAACAGCAGGGATGTGATGTGGGAGGAAAAACACCGCTTTCCCATCATTCTCTGTCTGAGCACTAAAGAGCGCTGCCAGCCTTTATTACATTCACATTTCTTACAGTATCTTCACACTCAGATTACTCAGTACTCTATAACATAGCTAAAATGGCTAATTGATTTAGAAATTGATGCAGATTATTATACACATTATTATATTATAAACACTTTTTGTTGATATAATACATAATAGCCTATATTTACATTTGTATAAAACTACTCGATCATCAAAATAATAATCTGCACAAAGGCAGTGTGCGTGTGTGTATTTGTCTGGCTTCTCTCTTGTTCACAAAAGAGAACACTCTAGAGTGGTGAGGCTTTAGTTGCAAGCGTCTGATGGCTCAGTTTCCATAGCAACAGACAGATACTCACAGCTCCTTTGCAATAAAGGCGGATCTTTCCTGATGGAGTGCGCATGATGACTGACATCCTCTTCCTGGCGCTGTTGGAGGGGGAAGGGGGAACACAGAACAACACCATCATCCATTATCATTACTACCATAACTGCTGACATCATCATCATCACCTTCACTAGTGTAAAGGAAGAAAAGCAAACATGAAAAAATTACCTTGTGAATTCCAAAACGTGCAGCAATTCATATTTCTCCTCCTCTCCATACTGTAAGAAAACATTTTGATTATAATTAACGCTACATTATAATAGAGGTTTTACATTTTCTTCACATTTGCGTTGTGTAACCTACATGAAACACACATAATATACACAAGCGATTTTTGTTGCTTTACAAATTAGTACATTAAAATGATGTCACTGAAATATCGTCATGTCACTTGGTTAAGCTCAGATTTTGCAATCTCTAATGTTCTCTTAGCTTATTTTGAAAGACTACGCTCATCTTGACACCAGGGAGCAGGAAATTAAAACTTTTAATTGCTTTTTTTGGCCCCCGTGACTTCTATAAGCGAGCGAGTATGATGATGGGGTAAATGGTGGGAGATGTCTTGCACTGAAGGGCCAAAATTATAGTGTGTTACAGACCAGGGAGCACAAGACTCGCTCTCTTCCCCCGGCGCTGCCATCAGATTAACCAATTACAGCTGCAAAGTGTGACTCCTCGCTCCCAGGTCTAAGAAAACAGCAGCGTTTTCTGTCTCACTAATTAAATTTTCTCTAATCTTCACTCAGCAAGTTTCTATTAAGAGCTCTACGAAGATATCTGCAGCACATCAGCCAGATCTCTCACTATCGCCTCCAGTGCTGCAAAATTTCTCACTTTTTTTCTTTGCAACTAAAGAAAGAGTGAGAAACAGAGAGGCGGGGGGGAGGCACTGCAAGAAACTGCATCAAACCATCACGTTCCCTAGCTCTTCTCTATTGAGACGTTATGTAGGGTGAGAAAATCACATCAGATGCTGTGGAAACGCAGCCTGAAATATCTACACAGCATCTCATCTTCAAAAGAAACAGATTTTTCATAAAAAAGGATTTTGAAGACAATCTAAATCTTTAAACAGCAGCATCCCACATTATTCTGGTTTTGTAGCATACAATCCTAAATACATAATAAAGCCATATGTTTTTTGTATGACTGTGCATGTGTATTATGTACATATAAAATGACCTTTTATTTTTTATTTTTGTGATGACTACAAGTTACATAAACATCCATTAAGTAGGTCAAATGGTAATTCGGTAACTGCTGAGATGAAATCAGCAAAAAATGTGTTAGTCTGATTTAAAGTGATATTACGAGCAATTCGGAGCATTTCAGTAAAAGAACCAACTCATAAAAGGTTCTTTGTTAATCAGATTCCGCAAACTTACAACTTGGTTAAAATATAATTTACAATAAGTTCATTTTTAATCCAAATAATATTTTATTAATGTAGCTTAAATGTTAATTTCTACATTTACTAATCGACTAATTTAAAATAATTTAATTACAAAGCTATTTTCAGTAGCCATTACACTCAGTTCTAATCAATCTAATCTAGTTTACTTTTTTTCCAGGAAACTTTGTCGAATAAAAAAATTAAAATGACAGAATTTTTTTTGTAATAATATAAAGGTTTTTAATGTCTTATCAGTTCAAATGAATGCACCCATGCTTAAAGTTTACATTTTTAAGCTTTAGTGCATAAGTTGAATGAATTATTGTTCATGACGCCTAATGCACCTAATCATTTTTAGATGTGAAGATTCAATAGCATTGCCGTTGAACAGCAGTGCAGAAAACCCTATTATCAATAGTCTGAGGGTTATTTGTTTTAGACCGGAAGAACGTCCACTATTCATTGACTCAGTATATAAAATGAAGTTGCCACAGGTCCGTGATGGCTTCCTCTCTATCATACATTATAATAAGGAAATAATGGAACTGTTGAAGTGGGACTGCGTCGTACAAATTGCCTGTAATAGTTCTCCAGAGTGTAAAGTGTGAGTGAGCTATGCAGCATGACAGAGGGTGAGTCATGTTCCCAGTGCAACTCATCATCTATTCCCAGGACGTCTCTACTTACCGACTCCACAATAACACAGTCTGGAGTTCTCCCAGAGAACACAAAGCCCAGGTTTTGTGCCGCCCGTACCAGAGCGCCTTCATCTGTGGAACAAGACAGCATGTGGTCAGGGCAGGTGGTGGTTAAGTTGCATTGGATAAAAAAAAAAAAAAAAAAAAAAAGTGTCTGGTATATGACTTCTTGCTCACGACACTAAGCAGACAAACTGTTCGAGATGAGGTGGCACTATTAAAACCTGCTGCTACCTTTTGTCCTCCGATCTGTCTCTACAATCATCGCTCATCACATTACGCTGCCCTAGCCTTCCATTTATCTCAACCACAGGTCTAGCTAATATTCAATGCAACGCTGCACTGACGTGAAATTAAAATGGGTCGCATAAACCCATCTCGCTAAGCCTCAAAGCCAGGGATAACTTCTGACAAATGCTAAAAAGATAAATTATGCATAACCATGAAGTGTCAAACGCAAAGTAGCGAGGAGAGTGAACCGGCATTAATTAACTCATCCGTTTCTGCATTATTTCACTTGTTTTATACAAATCATTTAAGCAAATTGATTGAAGGCATTCAAACAGATCCACTGCTCTCAGTCTCAGCACAACACTGATGTCTATTACAGTTTCAGAAATAACTGAAAGAGGAACAGGAAATTCAGAGCATACTGTGACTTCCCTCTTCACTTCCTGTGCACCATTTTGAAACTCCGTCTATTTTGTCTGACAAGCATGTTTACCTGATGTGTGGAATGCTAAAATTAGTTCAAAGATCTTTTTTTGCACCCATCTATAGATTTAACTGAAGTATTTAAAGCTTTCTCTATTGAATACATGACTGTTCAAAAGATTTTGGTGAAGATGTTGTTGAAAGAAGTCTCTTATGCTTATAAAGCGGTTGTATTATTTGCCCCAAAAGCACTAAAGCAGTAAAATACCTGCAAACATGATAATTTAAAAGAACTGTTTTGAATTTTAATTTATTTTAAAATGTATTCCCTCTATGGTAGTTTTGATGAACAGAAAATGATTTTTCTTTTAAAGACATTTCTTTACAAGCATTCTGATTGTAATGAATCATTCTGTCTAAATGAAATAATGATTTAATTTAAATAAAATTAAAAATACTGAAGGGTTGTGTATTAATAATGGCTCTCAATGTGTCAGCCTAACATGTTGTTTTGATATGTTTGGAGAGGTTTGACAGACCTGGGGACGCAGCCTGGTACACGATCTTGTTGTCAGTGCGCTCAGGGACGGCCGTGTGACAGATAGCCATCATGGTCATGAATTCCTGAATGACTGAAGCAGTGGGCTATGTGAAAAAAAAACAAAAAACAAATGTAAGAAAGTATAAAAAGGGGAAATGTCACCTCAAATCATGCAGGTGGTTAAGGAGGTATCTGTAGTTCGTTTTCTAATCAATCAAACTTTTCATTAATTTTCCCCATGGCAGCCTCAAAGAACCAATCTCAGATTTACAATGATGAAAGGAATCCAAGCTATTCCAAGCAACAAGAATATCGTATCATATAAACAGCACCCAAAACACCTTACCAACTGCATGTTAAAAACGGTTTTGCTTTCACATAGCATCCACCCACAACATCCATGCATCACACTGAGTTGTATTTCCTTCAAAGTATGAATAATCGAGATATACAGTAAGATCAAATATATATGATCAAATATTTATGCTTTTTATGTTTTTTATTAATTATTTGAGTGAGCAATGACTGAATATCACGGTGTGCAATCAAAGCCTGTTTGGTTGGAAAGGCGACAGAAGCTCAGATGGCCATGAAGAGCTGTACGATGCTGTCATGAAGGCAACGCCTGAGTTCACGTCTGATTCAAAGTGACAGAAACAAAAGCATTCTGCTGAGGTTCTCTGACTAACCCCTGTCAACGCTTGTGACTGACGGACAAATTCTTGAGTCACCGGGCTGAAAGAATTGATAAAACACGCCAACAATGTTCAAATAAATATCTTACTCTTGAGTACCTGCATATGGAGTCTTATTTTCATTAGTCTCATGTCATTAGAGAATAAGTTTTGTGACTGTAGACTATTTATACACAGCCGGGTGGGCAAAACAAAGCTAATACGAGCCAGAAAAGAGCCGTGAGGGAAGACAGGAGGTGTGAGCGTGTGGATATCAGGGCCTGTGTGTAAATTTCTGGCTGGCTGGGCATGACTGAGCAGCTGTGATGCCATTACAGTACTTACATGATTACTTTGGAGGTTTTCCAGTAAGCTGGGGTCATTAAATCCAGTTTCCTCTGTGGACTGAGAGCTGTGACTGCACACAGAGAGAAAGATATGAAAGAAGACGGAGATAAATACACAAACAGGTGCTCTCATTTATAAACAAAACTGACGTTTTTCTCCTATTACTGAAAAACAACAGTTCTCCATCTGTAATGAAACTTTTCTGGAAAATAGTGAAAAATAGTCTGTTTGTTTGTTCATAAAGTGCCATTTACACATCTGAGCCCTAGGGGGTCTGCAAGTGGCACTGCTGGGGGTCTGTCATTGCTCGATTTCAATCCGACTTTCAGGAAAAAAGAAATTAATACATTAAACCAAATTACATTAATAAGTTAATGTTAACAAAACCCATGATTATGAAGTTCAAGAGTTTCATGCATGTACATAACATTTTAATTAAACACAAGTATAGCAAATAATGAGTACTTGTTTACAAACCTTTTTTTTTTATGGAATTGCAACTTAAGAATCATAAACTATTTATTTTAATAAATCAATTGAATGTTTTGATGTTAATCAAACGTAAGACAAAGACTAGATTTTAAAATGGTAACTAAGCAAAATAGAAGAGAAGCTGGAATGTTTTATTCGCATATTAAAAATGAAATGGAAAATGTAATGTACAAGTACAACTCGGTTAAGCAAATAATGACTATTGTTTGTTTATAATGAATTTGCAATTTCAGCATCATAATCTAGATAAGGTCTTTCTAAATAAATAAATAAATAAAAATATTATAAAAAAAATAAGGGTAACTGGACATTCCTTAATTCCATAATTAAGAGAATAACATTTTGCTATTAATTAAACGTAACGCAAAGGAACCACAAGAGGTGATTAAAAAGATCTCTGCAATATTAGCATTATGCAAAAAAGCCCCTTCAACAGGGAAAGCTCATCAATGCAAATTATTAATATTAATATCCTCACATGCCATGCTCCTTACCTTTGACCCAAAGCACTATGAATCCCACTTTCACAGTACTACAACATTATCAGACACTTGCATTAAACATAAAAAAAAATAAAAATCTCCTGAAGCATGACTTTGGAGTAGATACAAACATCACGTGAGCACCCATTGATACTAACTCCATTAGAGAGGTGCACTGAATTTACACCTTGCAGACTACAGCACTTTTAGAATATTGATTAACAGCTCTGTGATATACCGGCTCAGTAGTGGACATATCCATGGTCGTACGCTGAACATGACATTTTTAAAGAACCAGTTTAAATACTATACACAAGCACTGCACCAAGCCTGTGTGGAGAGCTCTCGATCAGAGCATCTCACTGCAGCAGCAATCTCAGAAATCAGAACCATATAAATCTGACAATGAAAAAAAGTTAGTGCAGAATTCCGGCTTCCGGCAAAGGAGTCCGTGGGAAAATATTTCAGGCTTTCGTCACAGCACTGTTTACCTCACCGTTGCATTTTAACACGCGTCACAGCTTATTCAAGCGGTCGTTGGTGAGATTCATCTCTTAGACTGGGGATGTCGTGTTGAGGTAAGGACAAAATTACAGATGTGGGGGAAGGAGGATGAAAATCAAATCTATCACACTAAGAGGAGCACATTATGAAACCGTGCCGGCACCAGCAAAATCCAATTTCCTGTCTCTCAGCACCTCACCACGTGCAGGGATACGTGCAGACATGCTCCTCTCACTCTCACACACGTACATACAGGTACGGCTTTCTAAACACATTATAATGTACTGGTTAAACTTTAGTTTCAATGTGCAACAAGCAGAAAAGGATAAAAAAATAAAAATAAAAAAAATCTGCATATCATGCAACATGAACACTCAGATCACTGCTGCTGTGCTGACAGAGAAATTCAAGCAAATGCTTGGTTGCATATACACAGAAATAAAAATAAAAAATAAATAAAATAAAGTTTTCACAAAAATTAAGCACCAACTTTTAATAAAAAAACATATTAACATATTAGAATAAAGGATCATGTGACTAGAGTAATGAAAAATTCAGCTCAGTAATAAACTGCATTTTAAAATATATTTCAAAATATATTAAAGTAAAAAAACAAAACAAAAGCATCCTTACAGACCTAACTTTTGAATGGTGGTGAACCTGAATAAACCGCAATTTTAATAATTCACTAAAAAAAAAGAAGATAAAAATAGAAATAAATAAAAATATAATAAATAATAAAATACAGAAGAATAAAAAAAACTAAAAATACAACAACACAAAAATACAAAACATAAAAACAACAAACACACATTAAATGATTTCCAAGAGACCTCTGGCTAAGTTAAATGTGTAAGCAATAAGGTCATGTGACGATAAGGTTGTTAACGCTGCATAATGCATATTGCTTCACATGCTATTTATAGAAACAGTAAGCAGTATTCATTGCATACGGCGCAGTAAGCAGCACACTAGTATTCCATTCTGAACACAGCCTGTTATTGGTGATCGAAAGCCCAGCGGGGCAATCGTCTCCATGGAAACAGAATGCGGCACTGTAGTTATCGGACCTTGATGGCCCGATTTTGCCCATTCATTCATATCCCTCCCACAGTCTACTGCAGTACTGAACTATAATGGTCTATAACAGATAAACACGTTATTTCTCTTGTGATCACGCACACCACACAGGCCATTGCAGCGTATCTTATTACTGCTCCACTGAGAGGTACGCAGTTCGCCATTGTTTAAATGTGTGCGTGTTTATGAGGGATTAAACAGAGTAAACAGCAGAGGTGGAGGGGCAGGAGGCATATGTCAGTGTGTTGCTTACACAACTCCCGCAAGAGACACACACACACACACACACTTCCATTGTCCCCTGCACATAAAGCTCCACTGCTCAAATGAAGTTACAATCCTGTCCTGAGGACTCAATGCTCACAGCTCAGACAAAGACAGCAACTGCATATATTTTTCAGTGCATCCGTTAATGATGATATTTTCAGAAAGCTTTTATCTAGAAATAACAGACAACAGTTCTCATATTTTATCGTAACAGGCAACCCAGTCCTTCCGGCAATCATTATGTATGCTTTTATTCCTGCCTGATACAAGCAACTTCTGCTTACACTCAACAAATTATGTTTTAATTAAAACTGCATAGCATGCAATACATATAATTTATTTTATTTTATTACTTACAGTTGACATTGCATTCATGTACTCAGTAATATTCA
Source organism: Puntigrus tetrazona (assembly GCF_018831695.1). Classification (NCBI taxonomy): domain Eukaryota; kingdom Metazoa; phylum Chordata; class Actinopteri; order Cypriniformes; family Cyprinidae; genus Puntigrus; species Puntigrus tetrazona. Next base: position 14,849,638 of record NC_056712.1, read on the forward strand.
CAGGGATGATTTACACCAAAATGAAAAATCACCTTCAATTTGTGTTTTTGCCAAGTATCCATAATGGGGTCCATTATATTTCATGTTTCACAAGTCCAACAGTCTGGAATAGTTCACATTTTGCGTGAACTGAGAAATTTGATTCAGACGGATTCGCCCAGATATCAGTAAGAGTTTCCAATTCTCGAATACTCTGGAGAGAACATCTCTACTGCTCTGAGAAATACTTCAGAAATATCCAATTGGGAAGTTTAAAAATTTAAGTTGGTGCCCCATTCATATTTCATCAGTCTTGCATAAAATTAATGTGTCTTCAGTTTAGCTGCTCTAGTTACAAATTGTAAAGTGTGTCATGACATGGAAAAGATGGTTTTTGTAGCCGTTTGTAGACAGTTCAGGATCTGGGCTGCTCAAAGACTGTAGGTTCAATCCCATGAAAAACCAACTCTGAAAACCAACCCTGCAACTAGTAGACTGAAATCTGAAGTCTGCAAAATTGCGCTAAATTATATGGAAATGACAGTAAACAAGCTGGTGCTGAGAAATCAAAGGGCAACTACATGTGGTCTTGCTCTACAACAGAAAACAACACTTGATGCTGTTCCATACAGTACAGCCCAAAAGAACAAACAGAAAGATTAATCAGATTTAATCAAACAAGCACAGCACAGAAGACAACGGCTCATCATTAATTCACATTCAACATTCATCTGCCTTCAATCCAGTTTAGGGTGTTCACTAAACACAACCACATAACAAGAAAAGGGCTCAAATCACATTTCTCACAAGGCGTCACGGCATCACACATCACAGAAGCATAAAACAAACAGCCAATGATGTTGGTCCTTACCAGTCCTCCTCCGCAAAACTACCATCCTCAACTTCAGCTGCATGACTGTTGGGTGGAGTGAAAAGAATTAAATACAGAACAGAAATGACCTTCTTTACCCTGCATGTCTGCCACTGCATGTCAACCATACATATAACCATATATGTGTGTGTGTGTGTGTGGGTGTGTGTGTGTACTTTGAATAGAAAGTAGCACTAATTTATTAGGTATAATATTTGTATTACTTAATTCCTAAATAACAAACATAAAAAAAAAAAACTAATCAATTTTATCTGAATTTTATCAAAAACTCTGCAGAGGCAAACACGTTAAGCGAAGTAGAAAACAAGAAAGTGATTTTTGAGAAATGTGAGAGTGCTAATCCAAAATAAGTCATTAAAAATACTTCACTAAAAGGTAAAACTCTTATGGTCAGTATGTATCCATAAAGTAATCATCGAACAATGTAGCAGATTTAATACATCAAATCTCACACATGAGCTTGATGGGTAAGTAGCACTAGCCAATAAAGTAGCTATACCTAATTAAAAAGCACAAATCCAACCGGCTTATCTTACTTAGACTTATGTCATTTATTTTATCTAGCAAAAGTATATAGATTTTTTTTTAGAAACAAGGCAAAAATAATTTGGCAAATAACTACAATGTCTACTAGCCAATATAAAAACTAGTGAGACAAGCCAGTGCTAGTAAACAGGCAGAGGATGAATTGCTGGCTGCTAAACTGTGTCTGCTGGGATATGGAGAAACAGCCACTGCTGCCGGCTTGACAGAAGCAAATTATTCTCAAGTCTTTGCTCTGGTCAACAGATTCGGGCGTTGAGGGCTTTGTTAACTGTAATACGAGTGGACACTGGCCTGACCGAGTGTTTAAAGACCAGACACTGGTGAGAGAAGGAGTTACAGAGAATAAGCAATGTGTGTATTATGACACAAAAGGAAGAATAAAAGATCGCCAAATAACGTTGGGTGTATTGTAGAAAGTATGTGAAAAACCAGTGTGCGTGCTAGACACCACATGTCATGGTATGATGGTATTATGTATACCATTCTTTGAATTCCTCTTTACAATGTATTTACCTTGGTATATAAATGCAAAAAACATTTACTGTCATGGTATACACCAAAATATACGTTACGACACTATTATTGCACAGCCATAGTACTTTGGCATGAAAGTTGAAACTAAATATCTACAGAAGATATTTGAAAGGATGGAAGGAGGCAAAGAAAATAAAAAGAAAGCTGTATAGGAAAAAAAAAAGTAAAAAGAAAAATAAAAAAAAAGTCTGATGTGATATCTATGATCTTACACTGCTGAAAACATTGTTTCACGTGTCTTACTTCAAACCCAAATTATGTCTTGAAAGAAACTATAAAAACAAAAGGCAGGTTGACTGGCCATGCACATATCTGACTTTGTACCATCAGCCTCAGGGGGAAGAGAATTGTTTAGTACGCTGAAACAAAGAACTGCATTTCAGCAGGGGGTGGAATAGTGCATTTACGCTAATATAGGCCAACACAAGTCCTGCAGGTATTAGACTCACTCAACGACTTCTTCACCATCCAAACAAAAGAGATTTCTGCAGACGGGTGGTACTTGGTCTTTTAAAACAAACATGCTTTAAAAACGACAAATGCTAGTCGTGTCAGGCCCTGTGGGTTGTTACCGAGAAAAAGAGCTCTAAGCAACAAGGTAGCCGGAGAAAAGAAGAGCAGAGCATCGCAGTAGGGCTCCTGAGACACTTGCATGAAAGGATCCCTGCAGAACTGCACTACCTCAGCTTACTTCAAAGAGACGCTCTCAAAAGTACATGTTAAAAGGGTGGTGCAGCCTAGTTGGTGAAGATCGTGGTTGTTCATGCTGAAGATTTAAATATGTTGCAGAGCTGGAGTCAGGACCGGACCCAAAATAGATATCTTGAAGTCTAAAACCAGCTCCACAAGTTTCCATAACTTCTATATCTTTGTCTTTTTTACCATTATTGTATTACATTGCATATGTTACAACCCCCACAAGCTATCAGAATTTTATCTTTCATTACAGTCCCGTAAATATCTGCATCAATTTGCACATATTCTACAGTTTTATAGGTTTGAATACTGGGGTGTTTTATGACCATGACCTCAATACTTTTATATAATACTGTATAGACATAAAAGCGGATTATAACGAAAATATAATTTAGGTTTCTTTTTAAACTGTTTTCAAACTGTTAATTATTTTTTTTGTAGCATTTCAAAATAATATTTATTTATAAAATTAATATTATTTATAAAGCACAGAGACAGAGCAAAGGCATCAACTCTGGTTATTTTGCTAAAAACGCGTTACTTTATTTTTAAATAATTTGGCGAAAAGCGTTTGCCAAATGACTAACTGGCAATTCAGTAGTACAATGTACATGCAAATAGGAATTTGCAGTAGTATGTCTTACATGCAAATAGGAGTTCTGATAGTATGTAATCAAACTTCCACCTGACCTAAATAGGTAATGTTTATCACATTCATTAGCTACTGTACCATGTGCACAGATGAGACCACATCTGACCCATGAGACATTTGGGGGTGGAGTGAGTACAGCTGGACATTTACACACAATAACCGACAAACATGCAACAAAAAGTGGAATAAACAGCTAGGGGTGGGCGATATGAGCTATATTGATATTATACTGCGGGGCAAAATATGTATTTTAACCTTATATAAACTTAATTTAAAAAAAACAAACAAAAAAAAACATAAGGCAAAAAATAAAATGGAGACTTTAGATGTGCGAAGGTGTGAAATTATGCTACATAAACCACCTGTGTAAAAGAAAAACAGCAAATGAACATGCAAGTTCAGTCCTTGACAGCATATGGTGTTAATGGAATATTCTCAATATAGCCCTACCTTTTATTACCGCTGTAAACAAAGCTGCCCTGCGCTGCGCTTATGAACACTGAGATAAGACAAAAGGAAAAATGCCATCTAAACCTAAGACAGTTTCCTTCAGTTCATTCATTCAAACCCCCTGACCCCTAATTCAATATTTACATTTTCACTCGGTTCGGATTTTTGTCTGCGTTATCTGATGACATCTCTCTCCGCGGGGGAAATATCTTTGTCTGTCCGTCTGGTGAAATCCCTGAATATGTAACGGTATCCACGGTATAGCAAAATCCATATCATGGCACAACACAATAGCGGTAGTCACATTAATACCAGTATAGCGCCCAGCCCTTTAAACAGCACTCTTGCAGCACCACATAATCATCTTGTTTGTCAATCACCCAGTGTTTCTGCCCGAGACTACACAATGTTTTGAGTTATATGCCAAGCTAGATCCAGGCTGCACACGTTAATGTGTTTTTAACAAGTTGTAAAAGAGATGGGGCCAGTGGAGACTCAGATGTAGGCCTATAAATAAGCTGAGCAAAAGATGAGGATTTGGCAAAGAGAAGGAAGCACAAATTACCATCCATAAACTACACAGCTTCACAAGCCAAGCACAGTTGTTACAGTCCAAAACGTGTAATACTAAAAGCAAAAGAAATAAGGAAAAAATATGATCAGACACAATCATTTCTCTAGTGCTCATGGCTAAAGAGCAATTTGGCCATCGTGTCTCCATGAAAGCTCATCAAATTAATTAACATCTTCACCCAAAGGGATTTTTCATTAACTACTGTTCTATTTAATTAGCTGGGCTACGTAACACAAGTGAAGAGGACAAAAGACATGGCGGGGCAGGTCAAGGAAAAACAAAACACATCACACCCTTTTATGAGAATGTCAGATCTTTGTTTTATATAACACATATGGCTAAAAAGCAAGCCTATAAAAGACAGAAAACAGTCCAAATGCTTTGACAGATACACCTTCAGATGTGCTAAAAACCCATTACTCATCCGTGTTATTGTTCATTTAAACTAAAGGCTCATTTCAACCGAGTGGTATGGGTCGGTACGGAACAGCTTGCGTTTCCACTGCCATTGCTACCTTTACTTGATAGGCGTGGTGTATGAGGGAACGTAGCAATCGTCGAAAGCGTGACAATAAGCACAGCTGCCTTTTTTTAAATGAGCAATATTCAAAAGTCGAACAATTATCAAAAGTCAGCACTGTACTACGGTCAAGTTCAAATAAACGGCTATAAAGTATATAAATTTGTGCTTAGCCCAAACTATAACAAATAACCACAAATGGCTGTTAAATATATAACGTTTCCCAAAACTAATTGTATCTAATTTTTGCATCACTAATAAGTAATTGTATCACTAGAGATGTCAGAGCCAGTGGGAAATGTCGGAGGGACTAGCCGAGCTTGAGGCAGCTCTGAGCGGATACATAAACACTGAGCGCCTGGCGATCGTCTGGAGCTACGAAATCGGCATATCAAATAGGTATCTTTATAAATAACCCACAGATTTGAGTTTTATACAACTACATTCTCACCTGAAAAACTCTTAAAACTACACTTCATGACACAATAACAGTAATATTTTGAAAATTAGCAGGTTTTTGGTCAAAGACGTTTCACAAAACCACAAGAACAGAAAATAATGCATATTGAGAAACGACTATTGCTTGTGTGAAAATATTAAATTATAAAATACACGTTTTGTGTTTGCGCACTCTTGATGTAAAGATTGGAGCAGATCGGAACTAATTCAAATGCAAAATATTAATAAATACTATAATAGCATTTAAATGGTACTAAAATAACCTCCACTCCTGTGATTACAAGAGTTGACGGTTTGTAATACATAAATGAACAATAAAGACAAAAAGAGATGTGCTGGAGTCTTCAGTAGTTGCTTTGGATTTAGAAGATGCCTTGAGTTTTATTTGGGTCAGTGAAGAGAACTTAAAATGAAGACGTGGAAATAAAATCGAAGAGCCATAACACAAAAGAAAGACATAAAAGACAAGGTCTAGTGCAAAGACGTCAGCTCGTCTCAGCATTAACACCAGGACTCCAGCATGCTACACTAGCAGCATGTTGGTTTTTCCAGTCCAACAAACATGTCAAGTCAAAAATCTAGGCTATATTTCACATCAAACTCTTCCTTTGGGCTTGCACCAAGTTTCCCCACTCACTGTAAGAAAAGATGTCACGCTTCAAAAACATCAATGACTTGCTCCGACTCCCAGAAAGAGGAGAGGAGGAGGGATGCATCATCAAACAGGACCAAGCTTATTTGAAGCTGATAAAAGATGGCATCCATATTCATGAGGTGGAGGACAAGGATTTGCTTCTGAAATACAGGCCAGTTTGCAAGTGTCAAAGAGGCACGGACATACTTGTGAGAGATTAAACAGGTACCGCGCTGACTTCACCAAATTATAAGCGGAGGGATTTCCTTCGCTACACAGTCAGAAAGAAAATTCTTGAAAAACTCAATTGAGCTGCCTTGATGTTGGCACAAAAGCAGGGTTGCCAGGGTTTAGGGAAAACAAAACAAAAAAAACAGCCCAACTACTTTTTAAAACTATCTCAGTCATGCTTTGTCTGCCTTTCTGCTCTGTCGAAATCATGTTCTGGGTGGGTAAGGGAGCCGCATACTAAAAAACAACCTGCAGAAACAGTGGAAAAGTAGTTCAAAATCCACTGTAAATTCAGACTTGGCAACTCTACTCAGTAAGCGTCAGCTTTGTAATTTAGCTGGTGTAAAGGTCAAGGCGGTTGGATAAGAATGTAAAGATGTAAGAACTTCATATAATCTTGCTTTAAACTGATGGTAACATTCTCTGTGGAGGAACACAGAGGCCCTGGAATAAATGTCACAAAACAAAAACGACTCTGACCTTCTTCCCCATCCTTATTTTCAGTTTAATATCCTCAAATGTATAAATACCTCCATACTTTGTACGCTACCATTTAATTGTATTCAAGACGCTTGAACGCAAACAGTTCAAAAGTGAAAGCAAAATTATAATTGTTATAATAATCATGAATGAAGATTATTGCATGCAGTGAATTCAGCTTTACAGAATTTTTTTGTTTTAATGTTTAAAAACCTACTTGAAAACTACTAAAAAACACTATTACTTTGCTGCCTTGGAAGTGCAATGGAAATCAACATAATGACTTGAGCATTTCCTGTGAGTGTCTTCCTTAAAGTGTCACAGAGGAAATGCCTCTTGAATCTCTTCATCGCAGAAGAGTTTTAATTGAGCTAATAGGATTAATGTTGCTCCCAAATGCTGGAGAAGAGATCGTTTAGATCCAGCTTCTAATATTGCCGCCGTGTGCTTTATTCTCTGAATTCAGAACATAAAGAGACACCCATAAACTTGTATGTGAATGTAAGGCTGGATTTTGTGATAGCTGGCATGTCTGTGATAAGATCTGAAGTCCTTGTGCATGTAAACACCCAATAAGCTCAGAGCCTTGGCCTCGATGTGACCTCGTCCAATATGCCTCATCTTTCGTAGACTGCTTACCATAAACATCACTGTGGCCATAAAACCCATTTGGTGAGAAGGGAAAACACAGATACGGAAGACAGCTCTGCCACATGCTGAGCATGCTGATGAACATTTCTTCAAAAACACACTCACATGGTATCAGCTGCAGCACAGTGGAAATTTCCCCTTTCACATCACTTTAACTTATAAATACAACTGTCTAACAAAATGTTCTAGTTTTAGAACACACATATATATGCATGCCCCATAAAAATGTCCAAAGTTAGACAAATAGGCAACCAGAAAAGCAGTGTTCCTATCTAAGCATGTAAAAAAAAAAAAAAAAAAAAAAAAAAAAAACTGCGAGTCCCCTTCTCTGATATTTATAGAATCGCTCTGGCTGTGCAGGGAAGCATCGAGGCAGCTGCTAACAAGGGAGCTGAGGACAAGACAGCTAGAGCCAGATGTACACTCTACTGATTATGAAAGCAGTGTGAAACAGAGCCTTACCCGTAGGCCACGCCTGCAATTGTGCACTTCTTAAACTGCATGACGTTGCAGGTCAGGGTGCCCGTCTTATCCGAAAAGATGTACTTCACCTGGTTTCAGGAAAGAGAGAGCAATATACAATACAGTTAATTAAGTAGTTGCACTAAGTAAATATTAATAACCCCTTTTACTTCCATAATGCAACTTATTCTGCATGAAACAATTCTCTACACAAAAACGCCAGGAAAGACTTGATTAAATAATTCAAGTATAAACTAGTTTGTGAAAAGTGGACCTTCATTGTGTTAGGCTGCATGCACTAGGCTGTGTTCCCTAATAAGGGAACACATTACAACTAAAGTAATAAATTGTGTTTTGGCAAATATCTAATGAATGCCTAATAATAAAATTGTTACATAATTTCACCTAAATAAATCTACAAAAAAAACACATGATCCTCAACAGATTACATTTTACATTGTTATTTAATAATCATTGTTTTCAAAGATGAATTTAAACTAATTGTCAATAATATGTAATCAGTATATGGTTCAAACTATTTTTTTATCAAGTCCATTATGCATAAAATAACTGTTTTCTATTTCAATACATTATTAAATGGAATTATTAAAGCAGTAATTTCTTTCGTCTTTCTTCTAGAATTCTTTGGAAATCATTATATCATGCTGATTGGGTGCTCAAGAAAGATTGCTGAATAAAAGTATTAATTTTTATGCATAATTGCACAACAATAGTTTTTCACAAATAAATCAAATGCAATCTTTACATTTTTAATCATTATTTAGTTTATTTCTGTACGCGAGGGCAAGTAGTACCTGTCCCAACTCCTCATTCAGGTTTGATGTCCGAGCCATGGCTGGTGTGTTAGTGACTTCATATAGCATGTCAGTGTCCTAAAATCACCAGGCAGAATTAATAATCATAACCATTTTCTATTAATACTTTGCCATCTGGACTCTGAAGCATATGTCACACTTTTCATACTCTGTCAATCAAAACAAAAGGAATGAAACAACCATTCAAAAGTCTTGACACTCGAAGGGAATTCACAAAACTCCACTGCATCTAAAAGCGGTGTCTGTTTGCTGTAAGCGCCTTGCCCCAAATCCAATTTTGGCATCTTCAAATGGGTTATTTTGATAAAGCTCCACTTTCGTTTGGGCTGTGAAGTTTTCTGGGATTGGCCCTGGAGGTTTAGGCAGTCTGCATTTCAAAGACAGCAGATTCATCACACAGACAGAGCTCCTGCTGCTCAGCCTCACACTCACCCAGTTGATGAAGAAAGCCTGGACAAACTTGATGACCTCTAGAGTCACCAGAAGACTGATGGGAATCAGGTTGTTGAAGAGGATGATGAAGGTGAGGAAGTTCAGGCCGAAGTTGGCCGCTCCACCATCTGGAAAAAGAAAAGCGAGGGGAGGAAGAGGAGAGAAAGGTAGTAAGCTGACAGAAAGTTTCTGAGCTAAGAAAGGCATGATGGGATGGGGTGGACTGAGGAATAAATGATGGAAGGACAATAATGCCACAAGCTCATCTGGTCTAATTCACAACGTTTCCACAATGCTCCACTGGTGTTGTGTGAGCGTTGTGCAAACACTATACAACTCTTCCACCCAATCTCTCCAGTAAGCCGCTAACCTACAAATTCACATTCAATTCTCCAATTAGGTATCCATTAATTAGTAGCTAAACTCGATTCTTTGACATCATAGCAGCAGCCTTGGCAATATGGGCAAGAATCAAAGCAGCACATTATCCCACAATGCACTGGGGGTGGGTTATCATGATTTCCAAACACCAAATTTAACAAAGAGAGCAGCACAAAGAGAAACAAAAATGTAAATCAATAAAAACAAAACCACAGACACAAGACAGCTCAGACAGAGTGTTAAACTCAACATGAAACAATATTCACAACCCATTTTACTTTGACATAATGACAGTGTTTAAAAGGATATTCAAAGATAAGAAAAACATTTAAGTTCTGCATTAACTATTAGAAGATATATATATATATATATATATATATATATATATATATATATATATATATAAAAAAAAAAAAAACACCATGATAGCTTTAAAAATTGTTACTATGAGAGTCTGTTAACATGAAACACTGATGAACTGTTTATAGCGAGAACAAGAATGTTTTTTTAAAAGAAAGTAAATGGGTTCGTTTTTACTTCATGTTGACTTTAAGCATGAATAAAAAGCTTTACCTGGGGATCCGCAGAATGCAATAATTCTCTTTGAGCAGTTAGGAGAGGGAGCGCTTTCTCATACAGAGTAATAGAACTAGAGAGGCTTTGCAATCATACAACTGCTATTGGAACTGACTCACAGAGAGAGGAAGAGGATTCAGCTAGTGGTGGGAAGGAAGACAATCAGTTTGGATGTTTCAGTGTAAAGGAGGGAGACCAGTCTAAAGTACCTTCCCATAACATGGAGCCAAACAGAGAAACGTGACATTTAGAGATCAATCAGTCATACTGAATAACGCTTGACTGTCTATCGCATGTTGGCTGAAGAACACCTTTCCTGGTGGAGGAATTTTGGCTGCATTGGAAGTTACTTAAAACTTATTTTCGGACAATTGAAGAGTTACAGTGAAGAACTACACCGGACAAATTCTCTGCATTCGACAGGCTACAGTAAACCAATGCATCTCTAATGGCTAGCCTTCACTCGCACGAAGCATGCGCATGCGTGAAGATGCAGCATCATCTTTCTCAGCTTCTGCAGGTCCACTGACATCAGTGCAGCAAGGAGTCGCGCTGCGGGGTCAGCACTTCTCAAGACACCCGTCAGCATTTGTGCACCACAAAACCTGCTACCTGTTATTTCATGGTCAGGAGTTCAACATGGGTGACTGTTGTTGCAGGTGGCGTGAATGCATAACAAATGACTGCTGCTCAAGTGCTCTTTAAGCCCATCTGCATAGAGGCACATGTGTTGGTTTGGAGATATACTGGGACAGAAGAGGAGTAAAATATCACAGGGGTTCAAAGTCAAATGAATTATTTATGATGAATAATTACTCATCTGCCTGAAGTGTGCGACGCTCAGACTAATGAGTGGAAGGTGTGTACCCGTTGCCCTCAGCATACGCTGGCTAACCAAATCTGGAAGCCTTCAAGCACAGCTATTGCATTGTTTTTACCTCTGGGGATGAATCATCATCTGACATTCAGCAGCAAAAAAAAAACAAATAGATCCAATCATGCCCAAGAGGTCAAGAGTTGGCTGGTTAGCATGACCCAGTTAGCTTGCAGATGTCCTAAGTACACCATCTGGTTGCATAAAGGAATTTTCTCCATTGACAACCATTCAGATGAAGTCTGCATTCTGACTAATTTAAGTTTTCAAATTCTGTTCTTCAATGAATAGAAATGCTGTTTGGGGTTTTATTTAAATAAAATAAAATCATTAACTACATTACATGTACTACATTATTACGATTTTAGGGGAGTTTAAAAAAGGTTTTCTCTGCATATTTCTGTGGAAACGCGATACATTTTTTCAGTAATTTTTATAAATAGAAAGTGTTTATTTGAAAGAAATTTTGTAACATTACAAGTCACTTTACTTTCAATGTATCCTTGCTAAATGCAAGTATAAAGGCATTTAAAATAATAATAATAATAATACAAATCTAAATGGTAGTGTAGCTCCCCTCTAGGTATTATTAATCTTAATAGTTTTATAATTAATTCTTAATTATTTGATAATACCACTGACTGAAAAAGCAGGATGTGTTTATAAAGTAAATACATTCTGCAAAAGCATGTAAACGAATCAATGCCACATCTCCCTTTTACAGCTCCACTAGGAGGGCAAACAACAAACATGAGACAGAGTCTCCCTCCTTTAGAGGAATAATCAATTTCATGATGGATACCTGCTTTATGACCTCACTGTTCCCTCACATGGCAACCAACATCATTGTTATTTCCTTTCCAAATGACTGCGCTGGATGTGAATGATTACAGATGGAACCCAGCATTCATGGTGGTGCGTCTCAGCGTTTGATGACATTTTCGATGAACTCTCAGAGCATACCAAGAAGGGAACCGTGTAGGCCATAAAACAAGCTGCGATCGATTCGGACACAAACAGCCCCTCCTATTTAAATCAAGAGTAATGATGGTGGCGAGGCGTTAATCACTTTGCAAGCATCTCCTGCCACCAACTGAACACATTTATATCTTGTGTTGGTGCATAAAATTGTTTATTTTTCTGTTTATCAATTACCCGCAATGCTCGAGGCACACAACAGATGTGTTCCCATCACAGTTCATTAAAAATTAAAAGTTGTATATCTTAATATCGTACTTTTTCCCCAATCTAAACATTAAGCCTATTAGCATGGATTGGCTTGTCTTCTCCAGAACTAGGCCTTTTCTGCCTCGTCTGTCAGCACCGGTATAACAAACACAGCTGAACGAGGAGGTGGGTAAGAGCAAAAGGGGGGTATTTAGAAAATGTCACGGTTTGACCTCCAGGGTCTTCTGCTTCTGCACAGGAACACGTTTCTAACTCTTGCTCTGACAGCGCCTGTGGCTAACTCGCTCCTCTCCACGTGTGTTTCTTTGGGTCCGAGGCTTACTGTCGTGGCTCATTTGTTAGGCACGAGCGAAAGGATGCTGGCGCGGCCGAAGCCAGAGCTTGCAAAGTGTTTAACGTGTCACCAAAATAAAGAAAGGGAAGGCACGTTTTTGACATCAGGCATTAAGAGGGTCTACACAGTGTAGAGCTGGAAGGGAAAAACCTATCATTGGATTCCTGGTGTGTGTGTGGTCCTCTGCAATTACCCTCTCAAAGTAGGGCAACCATATAAGTGGCTTCGGTAGCTTAGCAAAAGCTGAGCTTCAGTTAGGGGTTAGTAAGGAGGGGTCATTCACAGATGGCCAAGGGTTTTAAATGGTTGTTACCTGGAGCTGTTAAGAAAATGACAACAACAAAGAAACAAAAAACACAAACCAAACAGAATGTTAGAAAGGAAGCTGATAACAAAACCAACGGGAAAAAAAAGTACTACAGCAGCGTTTGTGATATTCAACCATTTATACATTCATGTGTCTATGCATATTAGAACTAAAAGGGAAAAAAAGTTCTCCTTTCCCTTTTTATTGACAAATATTCACATATGCAATGCATATTTGTTTACATAGAGGGAAGACGAAAATTACTGACGATAAAGGAAAGAAAAAAAAAAAAAAAAAGCACACATAGACACGCAAGCGGTCTAGCATGACAGAAGGAAAGGGGGTCTGGTTCTTACAGTTGAGGTCCATGTACCAGGCGTCATTGCCGTACTGGTACTTCCAGATGGTCTGACCTATGGAGCAGACCAACGAAATGGCCAAGAGACAACCAAAAAGCACGAGGATCTGAAAGTTGGTGATGCGTTCCACGTTGGAAAGCTTCAGAGGGGGAGAGGTGGAGTTCTAGAGAAACAAAGTCAGATTTATTAGATTGAAGCTGGATTTTGGATATGACTGGTGCAGACTGAAGCAGATATATTACCTGCATGAGTTTGGTGTCGTGTCCTGTGTAGACCACAATACCGTGGACCCACTGTGTGTTCCTGAGTTGCGCTCCTCTCAGCAAGATCTGATCAGGACCGAGTGGTACAGTGCTAAATAGGGAGCAAACACAAGAAATGTGAAGATGAACATTTAAAAATAAATAAATAAATAAAACCAACTCCAAAAAAATAAAATATAGCAGGAGAGTGTGACATTAGAATAAAATAAAAATGCACAGAGGGAAGTTTAATGAAATTTTATTGTTTTTTCTTAAATAAATCAATACACAATTAAACCTGCCTTCAAACATCACAGACATTTTCGTTCTTCAATCTTCAATTTACTTGTCTCACGTTGAAGTGAGCCTGAAAATTTCTGCCATTTTTCTTTAATAAGTCAAATTTGATCTTTATCACTCATCTTTAATTTTCTCATACCTGTGTCCATCCAGGCGAATATTGCCCACAAACTCATACAGGTGTCTGTTGGGACTCTCACATTCCATCCGCCCAGAGAGACGCATAAGACTGTCAATGTCCTTGATGTCCGCAGTTATCTGCAGACCCTGAGTATTACAAAAAACACTTAAGTAAAATAATTCACACCAGTAAACAATTAGCTGAACTGTGCAGTATTAATAACAGTAGGTGTGATAATCACCTGTCTTATCTTGAGATTAGTTTCTCCATCTAGATTTGAGGTCTCAATGTAGCACATTCCTTGAGGTTCACTACAAAAAACAGCATCATTATGAAAAAAAAATATATATACACATCATGAAGATCATGAAGAACCAATAGAATGTTTAGCAGTTTACTGAAATATATAATAAATACAATATTATAATTTTTTTCTGTTCAAAAGTTTGGGGTCAGTAAGAAAAAAGATTTCCATTTCAAATAAATGCTATTCTTGAGCTTTCTATTCAAAAAATTTCGTTTTGCAATAATCTGAATAAGTTCCATTTTGAAATATATAAAACGTTCATTTGAGTTCTAATATCAATATTACTATTTGCACTACATTTCGGATCAAATAAATGCAGCTTTGGTAAATACAAGAGACTTTCAAAGATAAAAAAAAAAAAAAAACTAAGCCCAAACTTTTGAACAATAGTGTATCTTAAAAGAAAATGGCACAGTCTAGCTACTTTAATAAAATACCAAGTAAAACAGCTAAATATAACTATTGCATGTATAAAAACTAAAGGTTTGTTCACATCACTCAAAACCTCACAGCTAAATGAAGCCCCATAATCAAAGATGCCTTGTTTAGCTAGTACAGTTTTCTGCAAAAATTGTATTGATTTTATTTCAATAAGAAAAATCCACTGTGCAGCATATTTTCCCCAAACTGCACAAGGCATTTTAATGCTTTAAAACATATTACTCTAATAGGACTCCCTTAGATCCAGATCCTTTATTTTGCACACAGCCATTAAGAAACTTTAACTCGATGCATCTTTGTTTATGGCCATGCATTCTGCTGGTTTATTTTTAGTTACATCCTCCACATGCAACAAAGGAAAGATGCAGCACACCAGACAAATGAACATTCAGTGTTAATACTGAGAAGAGCAAAAGCAGGATAGCAAGTACACAGGGCCAAAGCTGTTACACATCTCTCCTTTAACAAATGACTGCAGACGCGAATGCAAAAAAAATTGGTCCTTATACTTAAAATAAAAAGTTATCCGAAAAAGTTTGCTCTGCTTTTGGTGTCAATACTCATTTCTTCTGGAGTTATCAAAAGTCCCCACTAAAACATCATGTTTATCTTAGAAAGAAAAAAAAACCAACAACATTTCATAGATTGAGTACACGGACAATGCGGTTTACAATGAAGGCTCGTGACAATGCTATACATTGTGTTGATGTGACCGCATGCAGAGAGTCGCATCAGAGTCTGAGCTCCTGCTGAAGCCATGCATTGTGCCAACAGCTGTGACATTTACAGTCGCTCAATGGGTCTTTTCTCCAGCTGTGTTAGAGAAGCGCTTTGTTCTTCATGTGAGCACATGCTTAAGCATCTTCAGCACAAAGCAGAGGTCTGTAATACACATCTCTATGCTTATGGAAAGGGCTCCATCAGTATTTTCTGCTAGGAGTTGAACAGAGTCGTCCTCTGTGAAATATGTGCCTAGTCAGCCCAAATGTAAGAATCCCCTGACAAATGGTCCTATAATGATTCATGGGATGCTGTGCATCATGATAGTCTTAATAGGCCCTTTAATTGCACAAACACAGTGCGGCTAAGATACATATTACATATAAAACAAGGTATATTAAGGATCATACAAAATAAAACACCACTGTGAAGAGAAAAAAAATTTAGTTTTAGGAAAATCATGTCTCATTTTTAAGACTGCATTGCCGATTTAAAATTCAACAGCAAAACAGCAATAGAAATTGGGAAATTCATCTAATTTCTATTACTCAATAAAAAGTTTATGTTTCACTGAATCATTTTCAAAGTAAAGAGAGAGAAATATTAAGGTAACAGATTCTCTCCACCTGTGCACCCCCTGCCCCCTTCCCACCCAGCCCGCATGCAAACCGGAGCTGTTCCTGACCTGGACGACAGAATGATGAGATCGGCCGGGAGGTGATCTCCATTGGCTGCTCGGACTACCTCCCCTACCGACACCTTAATTTACCCAGCAGCCCCGACGCAAGGGGAATGACGCGAGTGAAGTTGGGAGAAGGTTGTTCATCACATGAGGTTGAGAAGGGAGGGTGTAAGGTGGAGATGAGAGGAGGCAAAGGACATATGGAGGAAGAGCACACATAACAAGACAAGGAGAGAGACACAAACGTTTAATCTTCACAGAGGAAAAAAAAATATTTCCACTGCTCAAAACCCACCTAGGCCAGGCTAAACCACCATAAAGGTGCAAGAAAAACTTTTATTTTACCGTTATCTGTGGCTAATATAAATGTCTGTAACAACTCAGAAATTATTAAGACCTGGCTGACAAATGGATTTTGACAGTGAAGAGGACACAACTTCATCAGGTCAGTATTAATCAATAAGCAAACATCCACTAAAGGAAGTGTTGACTTTGACTTTTTTATTAAACAATAACTCACCTAAAAATACAATTCTGCCATTTGTTCCTCTCATTTCATCAACAAAGATGAGTAAACAACGGCAGAATTCGATTTTGGGTGAACCAGTCATTTTAACTTTCATCCTTTGTGGATTGCATATGACATTTATATTATTAAAACCATCAACTGATACCATTTGTAATTACACTGCACTGATTTGGAGCTTTATCTGAGAGTTATTTGTTATTAGCCTATTAATCATCACTTCCTTTGGGTGTTGAGTGTGAGACGGGGCATAAGGATTGACAAGTTCCTTTCTGATGATGTAGACTCGTCTACCTGGACGACAGCAGTATAGCATCTGCTGGTACGAAATCTTTGCCATTAACTTTAACTATGTCTCCAACCACAACCTGTAAAACACAAACTAGTTACCAATTCAAAAACTTAATAGCAAACTAAGCAGCCACTGGTCGGGGGTAAAGAAATGAGAAATATTCATTTCACTTCACTTTTTTTTTTTTTTTATAGAAGGTACTTAGATCCAAATATAAGCCTTCAATTGAGACTAGCTTTTAAAATGAGGCCATTTAATCGAAGTATTCTCTGTAAAATTCACAAATAAACTTTTTTTTGTGCCCCCCCCCAATCGGATTTGCATTTTTAATCATCTTATTAGCTATAATCCAGTAGAAAAAGAGGACGCTGCTTCATAGCTGGTATTTTGAATCAAAGTAGAGAGTTACTTAAATATGCATGAGTTGGCCTATATTAAAAATACATTATTCATACTGTGCACTGTAATTCAAAGTGTGTCACAGTGTGGCTTAATAAACGGATGGGCGACAAGAATCCTGGCTCCACAAAACTGTTTGAATATTGATGAGATGACAATAAAAATAAAACTAGATTTAATGGGCTGAAGCAGAATCATATTGTACTTCACTGTTCATTCTAACAGCACTTAGCAGAATTGCGGCTTCAGAAAATAATATACCAAAAGGAAACAACTAAGCAGTCATAGTTAACATCATATCCTATTTGTGACACAGTGAGGTCACCAGGGCACAAGTTAATGCACTCTTGCAGATGTGCACTAATATAGCAAACGGTAATGAATGCCTAGTCCTCAGGTAATTATATCTCCAGCCATTTCCTTTTGCTTTCACCTTATAATTATAGACTATGTTTCTGTCAGGGTAATTAGCTCGACTCTCTATTAACACGTTGAAAAGCTGCTCTGTGGCTGGCTGCATTAGTATCTCTATGGATACTGCATGTAAGCTACGGCCTGGTTAGAGTCTAGTGCTGGATTCCCGACTGTTAAGGTCAAGATGAACAAAAGAAAAAGAGCAGGGAGGGTAGTACCCTCTTCAGAAAACACAAAAGTATCTGCTTTCAAACCAAACCTGCTCTGGTTTACACCATCAGGCATCTTTATATGCGTACTCATTTCTCACTCTGTTCGTGTGTTAACTAATTTTTAAGATGGAACTCTTGTGAGGCAATTGGTATGAGAAACACCATCTGCTGCAGTACCTTCTCCCAATGTACAATCTCCCAAGCTCCATTCCTCAATACTACAAAAGAAAGAGAAAAAGGGAAAGATCACCATAACTGAAAAGTATGAAGAAAAAAAAATAATAAATCATCCCTAACACAGATCAAGACTACATGATTTAAATATGTACACACACACACTTAAAGCTGTTGGTTTTCTTCTTGAAAAAAAAATGACTCATCCCATTTGTGTCCAGTTTTTTGGCAAATTTCTCATTTGAAGGGTAACATCTAACTATCAAGTCAAGTCAATTTTAATACAAATGAAAGCTACTCTCTATTGAAAGAGTCAATTACGTCCCATAAAACTTTGTTTCAATAGGAAATACTAATCAAGCAAATGTATGGAGTTTTTAAAAGGACAAATGTTGAGTTAAATACCTTGTGTGTCTTGTCTTACCTTGCGTCTCTTTCTTGTTAACAACACTATCAGCATTGTGGCGTTTCTGGAGAAAAAACAACAACAAATGTTATCTTCCCAAAAAAAGCCACAAAGCTTCAAATACTTTTAGATGGACGGGCACTATTTTATTACTTTCTTCTGCAATATAAAAAGAATATTGGCACACATAATTATCACAGATATATAAATGCAGAATGCATTCAATACAAAGTCAAACGAAAACATTCTTTATAGAGAAAGAGTGACGTCTTACATGTTTAGTGATCAATAAAACAGCTAATCGAGACTTGGAGAGATGCGTGTCCACTGAAACACTCTTTTCTGTCCCAGATTACAAGAGCTGTTTGATCTGCTCTAACTGAGAACCACTTTGAGCTTTTCTATCTCAGAGAGAAAATGTGAATGAGCGAAAGTGATCTGAAAACACTGATTAGCCTCTAAAAGCTCTACAAATACATTTGTGCTCTAGTCTCTAGTGCTCTCTGATTGCCTATTATCCTAAAACCTCATTTTTGTCCAGGACAACTGGTTTATGTGCTGTTAGAAAGACAAATGAGAAACCTGAATAACTTTAAATTATGGTACTATGCTAAAAAGTTCCATGAGCACCAATTACATAAATGCAGTTCATATCTATTAAATTAAATCATTCCTTTGTCTTGTAATCTTCTCTAAGTTTAACTTAATCTTGCTACTAAGACCATGTCCAAATGAAATTTGCTTATACAGACACAATTTAGTAAAAATAACAAAAAATACATTATGTTAAAAATCTTTGCTGCTTACTGTATATACTCTGCATCAAAAAGGTAAATAAATAAATGCATACATAAATAATTGCAGGAAGTCCTTCTACATTTTCCTTCCACTCCTCCCCAACTCTCTCAAAATTAATATTATATTAAAATAACATTAACTGTGACAAAAAGCAGTGGCCATATAACTGGAGAGATTATTGTGTGGCCATTGTCACATGACCTCTGAAGGAGAAGGAAAAAGAATGGTCTCGGATCCAGTTTATCATCAAAAACATCTCTGGTGCAGTGTTGGATAACTCATTCTCTCTCTTTCTCCCCACTCTCTCCTATCTCCCTTGCATTTTCCTTCAGCTCAACATGGAGCAGAGATCAGGCTCTGTGGAGGGAAGTGATGATTTGATTACGCATCTAATCTAACTGATGGCTTGTCTGCAGAGGATATTTAACAATACAAGAAGGACCCAAAGGGAAAAGGAGACAGTGGTTTGGTTTTGTGGTAAGATGCAGCACCAAATCCCAGAAGGATTAGTTGAGTACAGTGGGGTGCAGCTGATAAGCAGGCCACTGTGTGGAAAGCACTGGCGCGTCACCTCTTTGTTAGACTCTGTCTTTGTTAGAGATGCCGGATTATGACGAGTTATGGATTATACTGAGCCTGCTGGCTTCTTTTGAAACTCGTATATGAAGACACAGTAAGAAGGAAACAAACAAAAAGTGTGATTCTAAACTACACAACTGTTCAAAAGTTTGGGGTCAGTAAGATTTCCTTTATTTATTCATTCAACAGTTTTCCAATAAAATGATCAAAAGTAATAACATTCATAACGTTATGGAAGATGATCAATCAATCTTTTTGAACTTTCTATTTAAAACCAAAGAATCCTGACAATTTAGCTGTATTTATAAGTAAATGACGCTTTTTTCAAAAACATCAACAAATAAATATATAAATATTATTAAGAGCTGATGTTTATCAGTATAATCAAAGCAGAAAAATGCACCATAAAAGTACTTCTGCACTATATTTGAAGTCGTTGACAGTTAATGTCTCACACATGTCTTGAGATTGAACTGTAGCTTTCTAATAGGACATCACAAATCCCTTGTTCACAGCAAAATATCTTCTTTTGTTTTTGAAAGCAAGTCATTCAGGTTTGGAGATGAGGAGTTAAATAGAGTTATTTTTCTGTTGAATATTTCTTTAAACACAAAAACGAGCCATGCAATTCTAAAAACAAAAGCTAGCACTCAAAGTAACAAGAGAAGCCTTTCTCTCGCCTTATGGGATGCCTTTAAAATTAGAGTTTGAAAGGAAAAGAAAGCAAAGGTCATGCGACCTCCACTCAAAGCAGAGTGGTACATGACAGCAGGGAGGTGAATTTACCATATGACCTTGACGTCCAGAGCTAGTTTTGACCTCTCAGACCTGAATAACACATCAGAAACCCATATAAAGTGCTGAGTAGGTCATTCTGACCACAGCATCTAGCGAGATGTGATCGGATGGCTGTCCAGAGGGATCCGGGAGAGCTGGCTCTGATTTCAGGGTCACAGCACTATAGTGGATCCACTTGGGCTGGTGCTTTTATCTCAGTGTTCACTCTTTTATGCAAATTTCTATGTAAAAGGTCTTGGAATTAATTTACATGGCAAATAAGACGATACTTCAGGTCAGGAAAAAAGCGTTGACTAATGGGAGTGAGAAGCATTCTGCCGTGTGCGTGTTCACCAGAGAGTGAGATTGAATTATCAGAAAGAGTAAAAGAGGTAAACGTGAATGCAGTCTAAAAACCGACTCAGATAATATAACAGCTGTGAAGGGCAAGAGAGAATAAAACCCACAGCAAGCACGACTGCACACAGACACCAAGAAGAGTTCACAGTTCTCCTTCATTAACCACTCATTAAAAATGATTCCATCTGCCAATGACAAAGTGATTAAAATACATTGAAAAAGTGAGTTATCTGCATAAAGTTCACATGCATTTTAGTGTCGTCACAACAACAAAAATTTTACTATTTGATACCCGACTCTTGATACTACTACTGAACTAATACTATGCCAAAAACATAAATCAACAGCAAAAGTAGTTCAGATTAAGATGATTCACATGGAGCTAAGTGTTATTTTATCTATTAATTAAAAATAAATATACATATATATATATATATATATATATATATATATATATATATATATATATATATATATATATATATATATATATATATATATATATATATATATATACATATATATATATATATATATATATATATACATATATATATATATATATATATATATATATATATACATATATATATATATATATACATATATATATATATATATATATATATATATATATATATACATATATACACATATATATATATAAACATATATATATACATATATATATACATATATATATATATATACATATATACACATATATACACATATATATACACATATATATACATATACATATACATATACATATACATATATATATATATATATATATATAAATATAATACTTTAAGCATTTCATCCCTCATCCAAAAAAAACAACAACTAAAAACTAAACTAAACCTATGAACTATACTTTCATTCCAGCATAATAATCAAGGAAGTTTGCTGTCATTTCTATGGCTGCACCAGACACAGTGATATCATGCAGTGCCTGAAAACAACCAGATCATCTTGCTTGCACCTTATAAGCTGGGGACTATTTTCCACAGACGCTGTGTGGTATCACTTTGCCTGCTGTGGCCTTGGTACGGCAGCAAATTTTCTTGATTATTAAGGTGGAATGAAAGTATACTTCCTAAATCATATCGGCCCAGAAAACTGCAACTTTTCATTTTCTGCCGCTCTTAGTACACAATATAACTGCAGAAGAGTAAAGTTTTAAATAGGAAAAATATCAAACCTCTTTGGTCATTTTTGAACGCAATGCTACTGGTCTAATTGGAATCGATGATCTACACTAAAATATGCTAAAAGTGCTATTGCCAGACCCGGAGATCAGAACAAAAACAGTAAAACAACTTATGATCTCTGGTGCAATTGGTGAATGAGTCTATTTCTAAAAAAAAAAAAAAAAAAAAAAAAAAAAGCGTTCCTTTAACAAATATAATTGAATGCCCTCACCAGGTCTTCTATAATCTCCTTTACTGCTGCCACCACCAGGATGAAAAGTAATGGCACCAGCGTTGTCCATCTTCCTGTTGGTGACACATCAGGGATTTGCTGTTAAGAAAAAAAAAAAAAAAATTATAGAATGGTCACATGAATGCTAGTCATTAATCACACCCTCCAGAAGAGCAAAATCAAAACATGAATATTTAAATGGCACACTAACCTCTTCACCTACGGGGCATGAATTCAAACACTAATTAAAGTCCAGCAAAGCATTTAAATGTATGACCTCATGAAAAACACTCGGGGGGTAAAATGATAAACTGCTCCATTTTGTTTCCCAGCAATCATAACACAGCCTGAGGGTCTACATCCCTGGTGGTGTTAGTATTTATCACCAGGAGATCAAGAAAGCAACCTAAGGGAATGGTAATAACCATCAGAAAGTCAGCAGCAGCGACTCTGATGGATGTTTAGAAGTCGCCATGTGACATATCTGTCCACCCTGCTGAAGAGATCAGCTTAGACTAGCATAAATTTCCAGACTGGTCCAGGCTGGTTAGGCAGCTGGGACAGTGCCCTCAAGCTAATATATAATTCACACCATTAGAACTTGATTAAACTTCTACAGTTTCTCCACTGATTCTGGCAAAACTCACAGAGCTTACATCATATCAAGAAGTGGATCATCTTTGGAACGTGTCCCTATCAGATAAAGTGTCAGAGCTGTGACAGGTTCAGACAGAGGCCAACAATGCAAAGACATACAATAGGAAACCCGAAACGGATTCCTTTTAACCTGATGCCAACACTTTCCCTTCTGTGTTACGTTTCACTTAAACAGGAGTGTACGCTCACAACCAAACCACAGCGGCTTAGAAAACCAGAGCAGTCGATCATCATGGAACCTGGGGATAAAATATTCACTTGATTATGATGGCATACCCCGAAGCAGTTTTTGAGTCATTTCGATGAAACGGCATCTATAAAAATCAGTTGGTCGCCTTGGCCCCTCAGCAAACCCATCCCTCCTGTTTTTCTCATTCACAACATGCCTGTGCATTTCAAGGTCACTGCATTGACAGCGGCGTAATGAAGATACACAGAACCTGTGCTTCGAAGCCACCTGACTCCCTCTGTTTTACTCTTGTAACTCGCAGTTTCTCTTCTTTCTTCATCTCTCTTCCTCCAGGTCATCGATTGAGCTACATTAAAACAAAGGCGCTAATTGTGCAGTGCATTCACAGGGTCACGTCGGGTTGCTGGGGGTGGATTCATCATATGTCCTGTCTCTAAAGGAACAGCGTGTTTATAGCACTCTGGAGCCCTCGGTGACTGCAGCGTGTGGTAATTACACAGATGCTGAAGCAGTGCAGCCAAAATCTGTTTAGCTTTCAATATACTGTATACAGTACACAACTGTTCAAAGGTTTTTTTTTTATGTTTTTAAAAGTAGCCTCTCATGCTCACAAAGGCTGCATTTATTTGATTCAAAAAAAAAAAAAAAAATTAAAAACTGAAATGTTGCTAAATAAATTACATTCTATTAAAAAACACTTTTCAATGTAATTTATTCCTGTGATGCAAAAGCCATTACTTATCCTTCAGAAATCATTTTAATGTGCTGATTTGCTGCTCAAACTTTTCGTATTACATTTTTCAGGATCCTTTGATAAAGGACGATATTTATTGAAAATGTAAATCTTTTGAAGCATTTGTAAAAGGTATCCACTGCGCAATTTTAAAAGCAATAAAAAAATTATAAAAAGCACGATTTCTATCAAAAGGCTCCAAATCATATATTTGTGTATGTGTGTGTGAGTTTTGGGGACGTTTTAATGTAACCCACTATATCATTAAGGTTTTCCCACTTTGCTCGATTGATTGGTCTGAACAAGAGTTCGATTCCACCCTGCTGTTCAGTCAGTCTTGTCTACTTAAGAAAGCCGCTATCTGATCACAGAGGGTCAGGGAATCCACAGACGGATGTTTATCTGCGACACTGAGAGCTGACAGCCCTAATCTCTCCATCTTGTCTTAGTATACTTGCCCTGAGGGAGGAAGGTTGGAGACCAACTCTGAAGTCTTACCTGCAGAAGTGCGATGAACAGGAAAAATGAGTTTGCTGCTCTTCTGAACTGAGAGTACAGGAACCGAGGCAAGAATGTGAGAACATTGTACTTTGCAGTGCTGGAGAGAAAAAGAGAGAGAAAGTTAAAAATGTGACCTAACATTGAACACAATATAAAACCACCTGACAGCTTCCGCAGACTGGGTTGACAGCATTTTTATTAATCTCTCACATTTTGCCATTTTTTGTTATTATATTAGTTTGTTATTACACAGTTTACCATTGTGATATTGATAACCATGAAGCATAACTTTGATCACCAGAAGGATTCAAATTCTCTCTCCTTACCACACCCAGAGTTAGCTTCAGTGCCAGCCTGAGACAGGAGCATAAACACACAGAGAGTGATTGAAAGAGGCAGTTAATGACCATAAAGAACAGCTAAGTTTGAGGAAGAGAGAGACTGGGCGGTAAAGAGCTCTGAATTTGAGTAAACTACGGTGGGAGCTTGCCAGAGCCTCCATATCTCAGACTGCCGACTGATTTACACTCACATTAGGCCCAAGACAGCGAGGCCACTTTAGACTGAGATAAACATCCCACTCTGAACCCTGACACCTGCCTCTTTATCCACCTACTTACCAAAAGAACAGCCAATCCAAAAAAAATTTGTATTCACTAATATATAAATCAATACTAAACATAAGATAAAATACAACATAATACAATAAAACACAGTATTCCTAATGATTAATACATAAAGCAATAAATAAAGGCAACAAATAAAAAAAATAAAATGTAAGTGGATAAAATGCAGTATTCTCAGAATTTTTAGAACATTTAAGTTTAATATTTGGATGAGATTAATCATTTGACCGCACTAAATATAATAATAATAAAAAATTAAAAATAAACAAATAAATAAATAATAATAATAATAATAATAATAATAAAAATACACGTAAGAAAATACTGAATATAATAAAATTAAATGTTATATTAAAAAAAAAAATCCCTCAGCAACTTAAAAGTATTTAAAATAGATTAATAATAATAAAAAGAGCACACAAATACATAGAATATCATTATATACTTTAAGATTTGTACTCATGGATATTAGAAGGGGGTGACTCAATACTTTTGGCTTATTTATAGAATATTAGCATTTTGTTTTGTATTAATGACTACAATACAAAATACAGAACAAAAAATTCAGCAAATTGGAGAGACTGAGACAGTGAACATTTCTAACATGGAAAGCGATACGAGTCCTCTCCCTGCCTCTATGTTTCACAGAGATCCTTATCAGACCAAGGCACACAGCACACCGTAGCACAGCAATTAGCAGCACCGTATGAGATGGAAAGTTCTGTCAAGGGCCTGTCGTTCTCCCTTTTCTCCACTTTCTCTTGGCTAGTTTTCAGCTTTTGCTCAGTGTAGTGGCGTCAGGTGGCTAACAGCGACTAGCAGCTGCTCTTGCTGTTCTTCAGATAAAAGAAACACTTTCCCAAGTTGCCGGCAATTCAAATTCACGGAGGAGAGCATACTCATCATTTAACACACATAAGACCTTTTTTCTAAAATTCAATAAAATGGCCACAAAAACAAATAAATAAATACTCTTTATTGAAAGTGGTTGCCAAAGCAAAGCCCATTTAATAATAACAACAAGCAGTTTGATGGACATTGTGAACTCAACATGACGTCCCAGCAGACAGCATTCTCACGGCGGTGCAGAGGGAGCTGACCTGCGTCTCTCCTCCCATTTCCTCTACACGACCCCAGAAACCAGATCTAGGCCTGCTTCTAAACCTCAGCCGGCTGCTTTACCCACACGCTCTGCTCGTTTAGCACTACTTGGCGTCATCATGCTTTTAAACAAACATGTATGGCACACGAGGGTTGACTGGCTCATCAGGCAGTCACTGTGGTGTTCTGCTCATCAACAAGCACCTCAGGGTTTAACCACGTGCTGTTAATCATTTTAATGGAGAGAAGGTCGTGGCATTGTTGGCAGTGGAATATTTACCAAAGCGTCAACAGCCATTTTGTCTACAGTGTGAGGAGCAAACACACTTTTTTGGTTTTTGTGTTAGGAGATATAATAATGTTTAAGGTTTCAAATTGTGTAATTTGATACAGCTAAGCAGGCCCTCTATTTCCACCCCCAGAATGTTGTATTTGTTTAGGTAAAGCTCATGTTAGTACTTTGTTCAAGAGAAATGCAATGCGATCCCTCTTCCTTGTAGACTGGTTTGCTAGTCTTGTTTGTACAGTTCAACAGGAATGCTTTGGGTAGCAGTTTGGTTGATAAGCTCAAATTGTGAAGATCTGCTGAGGGTAACAACTTGAACTTAACCTACAGTTCAGGTTTAAATCTAATACACACAGCTCTCAACGTGGTCAAAGTATGTTGTTCGACACAAGTTGGAGCTAGACTCTTCAGGACCGAGTTTGGACAGCCCTGCCCTAGTCTCTTAACCTGCGGGAATGCAAACATTATCCTGGACTGGTTTAAAACTAATGATGAGTCATTAGCCTAAAACTACAGACCAGACTCGGCAGCACCATTTTTTTTTACTGAATTAATCAAAGTATGGCATTATTAGTGAGTAATTATGGTCTTGTTAGACTGCAGTGGCCGTTATGATCACTAGATGGAACTAATCAAATAGATGCTCTTGGATTTTTAATACTGAAGGTCTGCAGTCTGAGTGACCTGATGTCTGGATGCTCTCTCATTGCAGGATGGCAGAAAAAGCATCTTTACAAACTTTACAAATGCGGAAATATTTCTCATTTCAAATCAGTTCATTTAACCGGTCTTTTGAGGGTAAGTAAATAATAACACAATTTTAATTTTTTGATGAGCTGCGCCTTAAAGTAATTCAGGGTGTGATCCAGTCAGTTTCAGATATTAGCTGCCCCTGCCTCCTTGTATTGAACAAGTTTTTAATAAACAAAATTTCACTCGCTTCATTCACCATCTTAAAGTCCGTCATCCCCATGGTCAAAATGAAGGCCTGTTCAGCTTTTGTTTGAGGAAACCGAAGAGTGTACAATGCACACGGAAACACACATACCTGACACGGTTACTGCAGAACTTGGTAAACTGGGGCTGGTTGATAAAAATAAGTCTGGAATCTTCTTGGTCTGCTAAAGAAGTCTTTTCCGAAGTGTCTTCTGTCTTTTCATAACCTGAGGCAAGAAGGGAAAAAAAGAGAGAGCGACAGAAGAATAAAGCAAAATGTAATATAATGCATGCAAAAAGGAGCATTTATCTACTATGAAATATCAGCCTTTGTTTTGTTTTTTTTTAAATTACAGCTATTTTTACCATGACAGATCAGATCTCCCAGCCACTGAAAACAAATCGCCTTTAACAAGATTACAATAAAGATTACATCTTTAACAAGTGACAGACCCTGAGGAGCTAAAGACTTGACCTATAACTGCTAAAGGCTTTTCTGAAGCGTGTGACTCCTTTGGTTTAGCTAATGACATTTACTTATGCATTATTATTATTATTATTATTATTATTATTATAATTATTATTATACACACATCTTGTAACTATAAATGATGATATGTCCTGGTCCCTAGAATTCAGATCTCCAGGTAGATTAAGTCATTATTAGGGCTGGTGTGGTGACAGCCAGTGGAAAGAGAATTGTGTGATATTACAGGCACACTGAGCCCAAGGGAACAGATGAGTGAAAGAAGGGCAGCTCAAACAGATTCGCCTGCAGGCATCCACACACACACACACACACACACACACACACACACACACACAGTGATATTACTTGCTCAGTCTATTACAGGCCACATTTTTACTGGCTTAAGTTAATGCAGTTTGCAACTAATTTAGAGCTTGGAAGAAAAAAAGAAAACTTTTGTGGCACCCATACAACTTGCCAACGTTCACCAAATTCTTATTCACATAAAATTAGTTAGTAGGTTAGTTCACGCAAAAATTTAAATTAGTTTATATGTATATGTTTTACTCGCCCTCAGAGCATCCAAATTGTTGTACTATGACTATCCAGTCATGGCTATTAAAGGTTTAGGCCCAGTTCTAACCCATTTTGCGCGTTCACGTGAATGGGTACGGGTGTCTTCATTTTCTTTTGATTGGAGGGGTAGGGGTAAGGGGAAAGGCCAGATAGCCCTTTGAATGAAGATTTTTTGGAACCACACTACAAATGAAGGGGTATGATTTTTCCTCAGCATAACCCAGCTACAGCGGCAACATGGCTCTCGTGTATGTCTCTCACAATGAGTTTACTGCAGAAACTGTGATTTTATCATCTCGTTGCAGGAAAATACAAATTATAACGGCCTTAGTTCCCCAAAAAAAAAAAAAAAAAAAAAAAAAAAAAAAAAAAAAAAAGTATTTTCAATGTTTTACAGCTTGATTTATCCATATTTTACCTTAAGGCATCCTAGGTGTATATGACTTTCTTCTTTCAGACGAATCTAATAGTGTTATATTACAAATTGTCTTTGTCTTCCAAGCTTTATAATGGCATTGGCGGGGAATTTTTGTCAAAGTCTAATAGTAGTTATATTAACTGTATCCATCCATATTAAAATGTGCATCCACATTTAAAAACTTACATAAACAGTTCCACTAGCAGTCATACATCTTTTTGCACAAGACTGCCTTCCTGGAGGATCATATCGGACATATAAACAACACATGAACTATAAATGTAAATATAAGTTTCTTCACAAATCCTTATTTTGTACTTCTGATTTGTGACTGGTGTTTTGTTTTGTTCCCTCTCTGTTGCACTTCCACGTTTGTCACTTATCACCAGAGCTTACGCTATGCCCACATCCCATGACATTCGCTGGATCGGGTTTCACCTATGAGAGCTAGGATAAGTGAAAGCAAGGCGTTTTTTTTTTGTCATATACACCTAGAATGCCTTAAGGTAAAATATGGATAAACCTAGAGATAAAACATGGAAATTTAAATTTTTGGGTGAACTAAACCTTTAACAGGCATGACTGGAAGGTCACAGTCCAACAATTTGGAAAAAAATAATAAAAAGATTGCTGTTAAAAAGGGAACCACAATCAAATGAAATCAGTTGATGCTTCAGTCAATGAAGTTAATGGCACAAATGAATTTAAGTACTTTTATTTAATCTTCCTGCAGAACAGTGACAAGCAAAATCAAAACAACAGAAACGCCCTTATACCTGCTTGTTTTATCAGAAGAATCTGGGCAGGTGACAGTACATTGTGTAAAATCATCATCAGTGAAGGGTGTGCCAAGTCAAAACACGTACACAGAATAATTGCTTAAGACTTAACAACACACTTTGTAATAGGAAATTCCTAAAGTAACAGAGTTTACTGGTTCTGTGTGCTCGACATAAGCATGGCTGAACACAACACGGCTGAAGCTGTGAGACACATATACATATACATATACACATATATACATATACATATACATATTATATAACATATGCCTTACATAATGAACATTACTGTGGCATACTTGACAAAGAGGTCAAGGCTAAATAACTGAACCTACTTGGTGTTTGTTTGTGTGTGATGAAGCAAAAAAAAAAAGTGAAAGAGGAAGTAAAACAAGAGACACTAGACAGTGTGAACATTAAACAAAGCTGAAGACACGGAGGAACAGAGACCCGTAATTGCTGCTGTGCAATATGTGTGAAAAGGACAGAGCTATTTGTGAAACTATTTTTGATACGAAAAATAAAGTTCCAGCTTTCAAATTCTGCCAATTTCCAATTTCACAAAATCAAACAATATTATAATATATTAAAACATTATACAGTCAGAGATATATATATATATATATATATATATATATATATATATATATATATATATATATATATATATATATATATATATATATATATATATATATATATATATATATATATATATATAAATAAAACAACAGGAGAACAAGCCTTCTCCCTCGTGCATGTAAGCTTTGGAATAGGATCCAGCTTGACTACATCTAGAAGCACACAATGCCCCTCTCATTGAAATGACTCTCTGTGAGTAAACACAACAGCCCCATTCATGACAGTGCTCAATAAATAATTAATAGTTGTGCTGATAAATAATGCATATGGCACATAGTAAATTGGCTATGCTCATCTAAGGGATCGCTGTTATTAAAACAACAGCGGAAGGCAATATGAGAATGAGAGCAACATAAGATTAAATGCATTCAAACTGGAGCACCGAACAGAAAATGGTGTGCTGTCGTACCGGCCTTTACTTCTAACCTTTTGACCTCATTTAAAAGCAAACATGACCAGAAAACTCTGTTGTTCAACTTAAATCCAATTTACAAGCCTGTGGATGCAGAACCCAAAATCATGAATGCACTGTTTGTTTTTAACAGCCTGAGGTGTGAGATGAGCGCATGTTCTTCATCAGTGTGCAGTTTAATGAATTTGGGGAGTTATACAAACAGAGCGATATTTTGCCTATAAAGGGAGTGGAGGTTGAGCGTCCTGAGCAACTCTGTTTGACCAACCAATGCAATACAAGGTGAGTGTTAAAGAAAAATGCTTGCAATTTCATGTTCCTGATGCTAGTGGTACAGATAATACTTCACCTTGATCTGTCACTTTTGGTTTCACAGATTTTTACAAGATATTTTTTGTAAACACAAGTTTGTGTTGTGCAACCATGTGCGATGACGCAGTGCAGCCGATAACATGTTACAGGAAGCAAGCATACACAAACACATGACAAGACAAAATAAAACAAAAACAAGCACAAAAACTGCCATGGTGGTTTGAATTCTCCACTAGCTAACATCACTTCTGCTTTATACAGATGTACAGAAGTGTTATGACCAAAAATGTTGTATGTCTAATGAAACTTGTACAACTTAACCTCAATTTATTAAAAGTTTAATAATTATTAACATCTTTGTTTTATCGTTACCAAATTCTGTGTTTAAGTATGTCTAATTATTTGAAATGTGTGTGTACCTGGCATTTCTAATGTTATGGGGACCAAATGTCTCTACAAGGATAGGAATACCAGCAAATTTTGACCTTGTGGGGGAAATTTTCTAGGTCCCTAGGAGGAAATAAGCTTATAAAACATACATAATTAAATTTGAATGCGAGTAAAAAAATGTGAGTAGTTTCCTGAAAGGGGTAGGTTGGTGTAGGACAATAACACATACAGTCTGTACAGTATAAAAACCATTACACCTATGGAGAGTCCCTATAAAACATGGAAACACAATGTTGTTGGGCAGTGTTTAAGGGGAAAGGGTCCCAGTAAGAGCCGCACGCACTCCACTCTCTGGTCCGGGGTGTGATTCTTCCCATAGCTTTTCCTGGTTTGGCCCAAACGGCCCTTGAGGGGATAAACAGCCCAGTATCCCGGCCTGTCATCTGTGAACGGGTGCGGTCATCGTCCGATGGCTCGCATCTAAGGCAGCATGGGGATTCCCTCAATGCACGGGGGAAGAGACCGGACGGACACACACACACACACACACTCCTGTCAGGAGCCTGGTGAAGGGCAGCAAATAAAGGACGGGGTGATGATGATAATTAGGGGAGAGGCAACTGACTCGTCACTGTATGTATGTATATTTTCTGAAGATATACTTCCTTCAGAAATACAGTAATATAAAAATCTGTGATTGTTGAATAAACTTGAATACACGCATTTCAAAAAGTGTTTTATTTGTGGCGGTCAGTTATGACCGGTCTGGCCCTAACAGAGCATCATTCTCATCGAGCTGTAAATTTGAGGTAACTTTGGCGGAGCTCCAAACTGCGTTTGATTAGCTCACCGGCGCCACCCTCATGGCTACACCGACAACAAGGGCTGCAGGCGCCACAGAAATAAACAACCACAAATAACAAAACTGTGTCATGCAGACTCCTAGAGAAATGCGTTTGGGGGGTTACTGCACACGTTTACCCTGTTTATCAGAGACGTGCAAGACTCAAAATGATACGAAAACATTGTTCTGCATGCTTTTACGCTTCCCTTGTTGTTTTGCGATATGAGTCAACCGATATGTCCGCGATCACATTCACTCCTTTCTGTCATCTATCCAGCCGTGGCGATGAATAAAAATAACGCAGATAGTAAGAGAGCGAGAGGAAAAAAACAGACATGAATCATTAATCTAAGAGCCATGATTCACAATATGCGTAATGACATGTGCTGAGGGCAGCAGCTGAGGGGGGAGGCTGTAGTGATCAAGGCCAAGGGTTTTCAATTAAGCGCGAGTACTTAAGGGATTATAAACACGAGTTAAAAAAAAAAAAAAAAAAAGAACTGCTCTTTAGGGCTGAAAGAGTCTGGTTCAAACAGGAGGGATTTCCCAGCTGAGATAGAGGGTGCTCTCTGTAGGCGTAGTACAGTGAGCAGTGAGGCGGAAAGGATGGAGAGCTGAGGAGATACATGACATACAGCGGCAGAGAGGAAAACGTGAAAAGAGGAATTCCGGATGGCATGGACACACGTGGGCTATGAGTCAGGAGGCTAACGGGTGACCAGAG
This sequence comes from Puntigrus tetrazona, assembly GCF_018831695.1. Lineage (NCBI taxonomy): Eukaryota > Metazoa > Chordata > Actinopteri > Cypriniformes > Cyprinidae > Puntigrus > Puntigrus tetrazona. Next base: position 14,882,462 of record NC_056712.1, read on the forward strand.
GCTCTGATCTCAAAGCTCTCTCACATTTGGAAGTTGATATTACAGAGTTAAGTGAGGAGGGAGGCCCAAGCTTACGAGAATGTGAGATGATGCACATTTTGGTCAAACTGACAATTAGAGGATAAGGGCAAGAATTCTCACTCATGTCTGGATTTTTTTTATTGTATTTTTTTTTGCATGTAAAAACCATCATTGAGAGTGAGCCCAATTTAAAGCAGGTCATCAGATGCCAATTTTTCACAAGTTGATATGATTCTTTACAGTTTTAAATGGCTACTTCTTAATGGTAGCATAAAACAACAACCTTTTAACCTTGTCAAAAACAGCTCTGCACACAGCAGCCTGTTTTGCTGCATGTCTCTTTAAATGCTAATGAGCTTGGATCGCCTCACGTCCCTCTTCCGTGATGAGCCATTCTCGGATAGACTGTTTACTTTAGCTGCTAACTTGCTAGCTAGAATGTTATTAGGAAAGTTTAAAAAAAAAAAAAAAAAAAAAAAAACGTATACTTACTTCTTCTGTCAGGCTAGATCATGAATAATTTGCACAAACATAGACGTATTTAGGCAGATCAGAGTGCATTCCCTTCAAAGACAAATGTAATACACTAAGTCTGCAGCGGCTCAGATGTCAGAAGTAAATGACGACCGCTATGTTCATTATTACATCCAACAACAAAACACATCAATTGCTTAGGAGACATTCTTGTCTACACCTGCTCCTGGGTTGAAACAGTGGAGGACTAATGACAGCTCACTCAGGGCGGTAAAACACCAGTGTCATTCAACAGTTATGGGAGTCCAAATAAAGGACCAACTTGAACGTGAGCAAAATTTGTGTGGGAAATTTTTACCTCAGTTTAAAAAGACAGATTCATGCACAATGGTTTGAATCGGTCTCAAGAATACTGCCCCGACTAAATTTACTAAACTCTTGTATCTGTCAAAATAGTTACTGATTTAATCTAAAATCAACCCACAAAAGATACCCCACTAATTGATCCCAAAACGTAAAAAAAACACTGAAAATTGTGTTTTCAAAAATAGCTGAAAATAAAAAAGCTGCAATATTACAGATATATTGATGCCAGAGTACTCTGGCTCTCATAATCTAGTGTAAACTTGAATTCTTAGATTACACAAACACAACTTTCAGATATCGCAGTCATACAGCTCCGTTAGGAAACTACTGCCCTGCATCTTGATTGCAAAATCTAAAGACGGAAATTTGATAAGAAGCTTTCAAAGGCTTTTGCTGGTAAGTTCGTATTCTCCGAGAATTAAATGACAACACGCTGGAAAAGGGATTAAAAGTAAACGCATCTGCTTACGTCGATATCCACAAGATCCTGCACAACTCATTCATTCGTTGGCTCTGAAGAACCCTGACAAACAGAGCATTTAAATCCCAGCTGAGTTTTAGGCTTTGAATTAGCCAGTTTTACTTTGAATTAAAAAAAAAAAAATTAAACTATTAAAAATAGAAATTTCCTAATTTAAATAAAGCTGAAATAAATTAGAATATTCGAAGAAAACCTAGAACTGAAGAAATGAGGCTTTGGCAATCAACTGAAATAAGTATAAACTGAAGTACTAGAATTACTCAAACGGAATCAAAAATAAATCAAATAGAAATATATAAAAAAAAAAAAAAAAAAATGAAATAAAACAGCCATGTCAAATGTATAAATATTATTGTATATGAATAAATCACAAAAATAACAAACTAAACAAAGAGGAAGCTATGTGTCAAAACAGGAAAGTAATGGAAGTGTGGCTGCGTCATTAAAAAAAAAAAAAAAAAAAAAAAAAACAATATCACAAGAAGCTTTAAAAGGAATCCAGCACAGAAATAGCCCAGTTTTTATGTTGTGGGACCCCTTCATCCACCAATTTTTCCTTCACAGGAATATTTTTTCTCAAGGTAAAACAATTACATGCAAATAGCCCCAAATATTCCTGTCATAATACATGTAATCATCCTATTTCACTGCTCGTACTTCCTGTTGCACTATCCTTTTGCTAGTTCTCAGCTAAAGATGAAGGTTACTAAAATTAGTCCTCCTAACCTCCCCCTCAATGTTTTGATCAACAAGCCACCACACATTACATGTCCAGCCATCCCAGGCAAGTTATGCAACGGGCCACCCAAATGATGGCGCAAGATGAGAAGCTTATTGGATTCCCTGAGGCTCAGAAGGAACTTTCCAATAGCACAGGCTTATATAGGTTACCCAGCTGGAGCCTGAACTTCATCTGGTGATACCGGTGCTAATCCTGCTAGTGCTCTAGAGGTGCTGGTTATGAGGCATGACTGGCCAGTAAACAGCAGCAGATGCTTGCTCCAACAGTGCTAATGTAATCCAACCGTGGGAATGAAACGGGACCAAATGATACACACTGTTGCTATTAAGGCTACAGTTAAAATGGACACCATGACAACAATAGCAGCAAACATCGAAACGGCTCGTATAAATTTCACAGGCATCTTCAACAGGTGTCCACTGAATTTGCAGTCAAGTCTTAAGGGCTTCCCCTGTTTTACCGTCTATTCTTGGTGAGGTGAGTTGTAAATAAGCCATGAGGTGCTGCAGGGGTGTAAATTAGGTCCGATCATTAAAGTTAAAACTTCAATCGCCGTCCTTGTTTGCGTAGGCAGAAAACGGAAAGCTAAAGCAGTGCAGAGAAAATGTATAAGCTGGAAATGTTTGGCATCTCTTGGCAGGGCAGAGCGGCTGGGGTCAAGACCCAGCCTGAACCCGAGCAGAGACAGCTGGCCGGGGGAAATACGACAGCAGGAACCGGAGGTGAGACGAAGGGCACGACAACGGCATGCTGGGGGCAATCACCAAATCATGGGGCGTAATTGAAAAAAATTGAAAAAAAGCAACAGTCCTAAAAGCAGCACTTATAGAGTTTATTTTTATACACGCATTATACAATTTCTACAGCACTGATAAGAAAAAGTAGCTAAATTAGCAAAAATACTTATTTTATTTAAATTTACAAAAATTACAACATGGCAGGCACATTTGTAAACACTACTAATTAATGAAGCTGAAAATACAGTTCTTTAACCATTCAGCATTTTATGAAAATGTATATTTTTAGTTAAATATGCATTAAACAAAAAGGCATTTACAAAACATTTCTATTACTTCAAAAGACATTCTTTTAATTTACCAAAAACATGGCTATAATTACGTGCCAGTTTAGACGTCACACTAAATACCAGGGTGTCGTTTAGCCATTCCACGCAAACAGTAACAAAAAAAAACAAAAAACAAACAAACATGGTGAGTATTTTTATACCAAATACGCTTCTTCTGGGTAAAGTTTCTTTGAGCATGGCCCTTGCATAGACAGCACATACACACATCAACCAGAGTAAAAACAAAAGCACTCCCATCATTGTCCTCGGCAGCAGAGCACAAGATTGGCACAAAGAATGTAACCAAAGAAGTCGGTTTTTGGTTGTAATGGAAAATTTCCTTGTTTAGTTTCTCAAAGAACCCAGTGCTACAGCTACGGATGCAGTTCGTTTCATAAAGCTGTATCTTCCTTTCATAAATGTGATCAAACCGAAAACTCTCTGGAGCCATTAAGTATCTTGGTTGTCAAGATTACCATGAGATTGGGTTCACTTGTTTGTCATGTCCCTTCATTTGACTGACAGCAAGTATCTTGTTAAGGGCAATTAGGGACCCGATTTTTTTTAAGCAGAAGATCGGAACATATTTACAGAGGATTTTCAATATCTTTGCATGGAAAACCAACACCAAAATAAGTCTGCAGATTAAAAGGGCTTCCCATCTGATCCGATACTCCACCACATTAAGGACAAGAACTTGTATAATTAATGACTGCAGTAGGAGCTGGGAGAAAGGAGGGTCGTAGGCTCAGAGTGAGGAGACAGTGACTGATGCAGTTATTCTGTTTTTCACACCCCTACTGAGAACAAACTGGAGAATGAATAAAGGACAATGATGTCATGGATGCACCACTAAAATGAACCTAAAAGCCCGTGCACCTCAGTGCAGCACTTACTTTATCATAAACCAGAAATCCTTCCTGCAAACATTCATTAAATGTGTAAAAACAAAAACAGAATCAGATTCAACTATTTGTTTCTCATCATTCACGAAGTCTTGCGTGCCATTTATTAACATGTTTTAGCTTCTTACAGTATATTGTTATATGGGATACAGTATTCTAGAACAAAGTGAAAAATAGTGATAATTTCCTCTGAACCCTTGAAATCCTAAAAGATAAGAGAACTTAAGACAGCATGTTTTTGACATCAGCTTATTTGGCTGTCGGGCTGCTTGTGTAATACGTAACAAAACAATAAAACTGGCAGTTTTCTGTATCCGTGCATTATTAATACTGCACAGTAATCACAACCGAGCAGAATCATAATCTTTGTTGAAACCCTTACTCAGTTCCAGGAGGAGTTTCCTATTATATCTAAAGTAATCTTGCATTTCACACTGCAGAGTGGCTTTCATTGCACAGTGCTCCTTCCATATCTCATCTCTTTCCCTCTAGAGACAGTGACGTTCAGGCTCAGTGTCTGACACACATTTCTGTACGTGATCTTCTCATAGTATTCCCTCGTCGACGCACTGCCTCCCTCTGCACTAATTTCATTAACTGCAGGCTAGTCACGCCTCAGCTACACAGACGCCAACAAACAGTCAGCCAGACACAGGAACAAGCTCCAGATCAGTCTCCTGATACCTCTTACTCTTCCCGTTTTGGCCATTTCTCATTGTTTTACTGGATTTCCTCGTTTTCTACGTCACACTCTCCCTCTCAACCAGATCTGCTGTTTGACCCTTATATTGTTTCTTAAAGTTCTTGCCTTTCATTTATACTGCCAAAAACAGCTATGTCTCAGCATTTTTCAAGCTTTAACAATTTATGTTCTGTCACTATCACGTTTTCAATTTCCACACATTTTTATTTTTGGTAAATAAAAAGACTTCTTAAACGTACCAATTTAGCACAAAGCAAATGCTCAACATCCACCGCCAACACAAGGTAAAATACACAGCTTGCACTGAAAAAAAAAAAAAAAAAACAACTAAAAAACATTGTGCTGAGGTCAGATCATGTGACCCAGTCTTAAGGGTAATTTTTTTTAATTGAGATTTATATAGCATCTGTAGGTTGAATAAATAAGCTTTTCGTTCATGTATTTATTAGGAAAGGACAATATTTGGCTGAGATGCAAGTATTTCACAAACAAATGAGAGTGCCACAAAAAAAAAAAAAAAACCTTTAAAGTTGAAATGAAGTCCAAATGAAGTCCTTAGCGATGATTATTATGAAACAAAAAATACATTTTGATATATTTATGGTTGGAAACTTACTAAATATTTTCATGGAGTATGATCTTTCCAAAACAATAATTTTAACCCATACTTGTTGACCCTTATTGCTAGCTACTGCTAATAAATATGGCCAACCTGGAGACTGGTTTTGTGGTCCAGAGTCAAATATAATATCAAAACACTCTCAAACTTCATTTGCAATGTAAGGACTTTGAACTAATCTCCTTTATGAAAATAACTGTCCAAATAATAATAATAATAAAAATACAAAAATTACATATTGCACAATGTTACAATATTACAAACAAAATCAATATAGATATTATTATGATGAGATTACATTCATTATATCATCTACCCCTACATCAGCCTACTCACAAACAAATCTGCTTTGAAGGTCACAGTCTATGGACGCCATGAACATAACCAAAGGGAAGAGGGAATGAGAACAGGTGTGCTGACTGAGAGTCACCTCTCTCTGAAAGAAAAAGGAAGGAGAAACAACAGGAGAAAGAGAGAGATGACACAAAAAACTGTGAAAGACAGAGAGTAATAGCAAGTGAAAAAGGAAGCTGATGGGGAGGAATAGAGAGAGAGAGAGAGAAAGAAAGAAAGAAAGAAAGAGAGAGAGAGAGAAAGAGAGCGGAGTTAAAAGAGAGAGCGAGAGAGAAGTGTCACCGGAGGGGAAGCCTCTGGGGGCAGGATCAATGGTGGCAGGAGCTGTAATGAGGTTGGAGGGAGGCCAGATTTCAGGATTATTGCTTGTGTCAGCCAACAGACAGGCAGCCAGAACAATGGCACGGGGGTCACACAATCCAGAGGGGTGCCCGCTGGAGGAAGAGGGGCATAGAGGCCCTATTCTTGACTTGGCACTCTCTGATATGGCCTGAAAGACTGTTTGTGCGTGTAAGAGACTGGCCGAATGCAGTGGGAACGAAAGATGGCAAAAGGGAGACAAAATGTGTGTCATTCTTCCTTTGGCACACAGAGACATTTCTCTCCAAAAGGGAGACATTATGTTGATAGCATCACTTCCTGATGGCAATGCCTTATTTTGACATTCTGTCACAAATTATTTCAAAACCCGTATGAAGTACTGTATTTAGATATTGGCACATGTTTGCCAAATATGACGACATTACATGACAAGAGAGTCATTTGCATTTTATTCTCAGATGCATATACAAAATATGCACCACCTCCCCCTTTTCGTTTTTGCAACATAAGGGATTTCTTTTTTTTACATTTGTAATTTCCGTCACACATTTCTGATGCGATACTTCAAATGCACATAAAAAGAGGGTGATGAAAACAGATATACTCTCGATGGAAGCTTATTTTCAAGCGGTTCAGGCATGATTAACTCAAGCATGGAGCAATTAGAGAGCAAAGCTTTCTCTTGTAGGCCTATTATATGTGTGCTGAACACCATCAACCTCAATTGCTCTTTAGATGAAGCGGTCTCAAAAAATGATTCATAAAAAGTTACTATTTTAGTGCATCTTCTGCACTGCTTTAGGTCTCTATTCTGATTTACGACTGAGTATCGCAGCTTTACGTGTCTGTGGAGAGGGGGGTTGACTTTTGAAGGATTACAGAGGCGTTGCTGTCAACACTAGTGATATTAAATGGACGCAGTGGCATTATGACAGAAACAACAGAGAATGCCATTACCATACATGACCTGTTTGGCGTTCTAATCACTCAATGTATAAAAAAAGACATATCCTGGCAGGCCGGGGAGCTGACAGGGGGGTGAGGAAGCATCTGTCGAAATGAATGACACAAGGCCACGTCTTATCCTGCACATAAACACACCGACACGAGAGTGAAAGAGAGACAGAGGGGAAAATAGCAAATCCATGGCTTGATGTCAGTGGCTCGATATAAGGCAGCATGTATTGATTGGGTCCTCAAGGGTGATGGGCCGAAATCACTTCTTTGAGTCTCCGGGGCTTTTGGAACCAATTCTGAAATTGGGCTACTAGATCAAAAATACACCCAGAACACCTGCACTGAAGTGTTTTTTCACCTGGTAATAGAACTACAATGCTCATGATTACTGTCATCCGACATGCCAAACCTCCAAGATGCAAGCTTATTTATAGCAAGTCAGATTCTGTGTTCATTTTATTTTTTTAAATCAATTCACCCATGATTCCTCTTTGCGATTCACAACATTTTAAGTAATCCAAAAAAAAAAAAAAAAAAAATTAAAACTTCTTTGAGGCATCATACTTGACAAAAGAGACTATGACAAACAATTTCCAGTAGTTTTTTTTCCTCTGTTTGTCTTTAAAGCCTTCTTTAAACTATTTGTAATCCATTTGCATAAACTCAAATACTGACCTAGCCTCCAAACTCTTAACTTTCATCACCATACTTTGGTATTTCAGTGTTTTACAGAAAACCAAGAAATTTAGCACACTACAACATTATGGATGTGACGATCTAATTTAAATGCAAAATACAACTTTCAAAACTACAATGCTTGACAAATACTAATATCATATAGCTTTAAATAAGACACAGCCACCAACAGTATAATCCATTTGTATTTTAACAAGAGATCCATCCATTTAAGCAGAAGTGTATGTCTGTTTTTATGTTTTTCATATTTATGCTCACCAAAACATAATTTATTTAATCAACAAAAAAAAAAAAAGCAGCCACGCTGTTTAACATGAACACTTATTCTGGCAAAGCTGAATTTTCAGCATCTATTACACCAGTCTTCAGCATCCCATGATACTTAAGACATCAATCAAATATTCTGATTTGGTGCTCAAAGCAACATTTTATACACATTTTCTAAACCGCTTAATATTTTTAGGATTCTTTAAAAAGAGTAAAAAGTTCAAAGGAAAAGCATTTGACAAATATATATTTTTATATTAACGTGAAAATCAAACGCTCACTTTTGATGCTTCCTGATTAAGTTCTTTAAAATGACAATAATCAAAAAATAAATCCCCAAAGTTTTTGAACTACTGCATTTTAACACATTATTAGGAATGTGAATCTGGTTGAAAAATGTGGCCGTCACTCCCTTAATAAGCCGTTAAGGTGAACACCCAAAAGAGGAGTGACATCTATATTGAGCTGTAGTGCGTACGTGGCCGTAGTCACATTGGATGTGGAATGAAGTCTTTAATCTTCTGGTCAGCTGCAGTAATGGTCAAAGATTGGTGCGCAGCAGGACACATGCTGAAGGCACCAGGTGAAATGGTCTTTACTGTGAACGCCGTTGCTTACGGACACTTAAAATAGTAAGAAAGGGAGTAAAGTCACAGCTCGATCAGTCACTTGGTTTGCAGCAGGGGGTTGAAGTGCAGATACGTGGCTAATGCCTGGTAATACCGGGGTGCCCCTGGCTTAAAGTTAATCGGAGTAGAGGACACTAAAGGCACTGAGGGCTGCTTAATTAGTTAAAAAGTCTGATGCGTTTTCCCAAGAAGCAGGGATGCTGTAATGAGTCCCAATGAGTGACATTTGGTCCAGCCATGTGCATTAGTTCCAAATCGGTCCTGAAGTATTCTGTTCAATGTGTGTGGCTGAATAGGTTAAAAAGTCATAGGTACTAGTGCGTGCCCGTTTGTGCATGCTTTGCAAAGATTGATAACTAATTATTACAAAAAAATCCATATGAAGGATTCAAATAAGGCATCTTCCACCATCTGCATCATTCATCTAGGGAGGATTAATATTTCACTACACGCAATATAATATGTATTCATGAAGCCGCAACCTCGTCTTGAGAGGATTTAACTCTTCCATGAACAGAGTGGATAATATGACTACATCAGATAGTAACCGCTGATTATGAGCATCCACAGCTGAATTAACTAGGGTCAAAGCAGAAATTAAAATCCAGCTTCCACATCTGTCCTAGACCAGCAAGAACAAGGCAACGAAATAATGATATATAATATATATATATATATATATAATAATCTTGCTCAGTCTGTTCCCTCGAGGCTGAGCTGAAACTAACTAGGACTGTCTGAGGGACGGGAGGAGGGGCGGAAAATGAAGGATTAACAGGGTGATCAGTAAAGAGAGAGGGAAAGACACTAGGCTGGACTGATTCATGTATGATAAAGCAGAATTTATGCACCACGTGTATGATTCGTTCATAAAAAATATAAAATAATAATAATAATAATAATAATAATAATAATAATAATAATTATTAAACAAAAAAAAAAACACACAGGTTTTTGTGCGCAAACACTTAATCCCAATTGACTCTTATCCATTATTATGACTACTCTTATTATAATTTGATATCATTTAAATAATCACTACAATATTTCTAATAACAAATTATTTAACAAAGGCCCAAAGCTCTGCAGATTTGCATATTCATTTGAAAACATATTTTAGCCAATTTGATTATGATTTCAGCTGCCAATATGTGGGTTTAGAACATTTAAATACATCACACAATTTACCACAAAACCAGCACTAGAAAAATGTAAAATAAATAAATATTAAACAGAGAAATGTTTTTTGCTCATACAATGACATCAATGAATACAACATTGTATACTGTAGCTATATAAAATACATATTACAGTTTAAAAGTTGGTAATCAGGTTATTTATTACTTTTTTTCTTTTATTCCAGTATGCATTTTAAATACTGTTCTTTTGAGCTGTTCTTTTCATTAAAAGAACCCTGAAAAAATTGATCAGTTTTTAACAAAAATATTATTGAGATGTGTTAAGAAAAATTACTCATTAGCTACAATCAAATTTCTTTTGGGGATGGTTTTATAGGTTTTAAGTATATCCTAGTTAGTCTTTCTAAATAATGTTGACATTTGACTAACTAAACATATCTTGATCACTTCAGAGATGCAAACATTTTAATTGCTAAAATAAAGAAAGCAAGATTTTAAAATTATAGTTATAATGAAAGCACAGTAAGTGATAACGTTAACACACCTCACGACTGGCAGACTCACGACTTCAACTTCTCCATTACGTCACAGTTCATCGGTCCATTACAGCACCAACCCAACTGTGGCTAACAAAAACTTAACACTGCATCTCCACAATGATTTGCGAGCCCATTAAGCCATCACATTCGAGACGACAGCCCAGTAAAGCCAGCCCAGTGATCACAGTGTGTGCCCATTTCAAATACGGCAACCTAGACGGCTTTCATTACTCGGAGTGTAAATTGTCAATACACTGTGGCTATTTCAGGCCACTCGAACGAAGAATCACTAGAGGTACTGACAGATCTGACACATCCATCTTCAAAAGTGTCAGGGTAAAAATAGCAAACCAGCGGCACAGTGAAACACAATGTCTGCAGGGCACGGAAGATGAGACTGTCTGACACAAACTCTACAGCCATTATCACAAATGATGAGCGCCCAGCCTAAAGAGCTGCGTTTCAACAATCTTCATATGTTTGCATCATTATATAAAAAAGGCTAAGTATGTCATTTCTGTAGCCTGACATTGCATCAAGAGCATGTTTCCATCTTAAAAATAGCCATGAAAAACCTGGTGATTTAAATAATTAAAAAAAAAGAGATTTAAAAATGCTCAGTGGTATGAAATGTGCTGGTTACTGTAGCTAAAAGACTACTGGATCCTAAAATGCACTTCACTGTTTTATAAGAGCGGGATGCGTGACTGCTGCTCCATATAAAGTGAGGTCAATCATCATCTGAACAATCCCAGGTGCTTTAATAATCTAAACATGCTGAGAGTGTGTGTGAGAATGAGTATGTCAGTGTAGTTGTTCAATAACAATACTGTGAATCACACTAATAGCTCCACTGAGACAGAGAGAGATACATTCGGGAGGTCAGACATGACACTCTTTGTACATTACACAGCAGATTTAACACTACTCAGCATTACTACCACTGCAATAAAAACAGTGTGCCTGGACCCAAACGTTCAAGCAGAAGCAGAAACAGACTCATAAAGGAGGTCTACAACAGTAATGGCAGGTATTTCTTTGGTTAAAACTTTTCAGAATGGCTTCAGACTGCTTTAAGTACAAATACTCCCAGTACTGCAAAATAATCCTCATGTTTGTTGCAAAGAAATGCAAATCCAACAGCAGAATCTCAAGACAATAACGTGGCAAGTCACATGTTTAATTTGAGAAGAAAAAAAAATTAAACAACTGTAAGGGGTAGAAATAAAAAAGGTACTACAGTGGTTTGACAACATGGTCATCGCTAATTATTATAGTTATGAGAATGATGTGATCTAGGACCTTTATGCAGTGTGTACTATCGTAAAGACCGTATGTCTGTTCCTCATTTTCATCTGTGTCACATTCAGAAGAGCATCTATCCTGATGAAAATCCAGGTCCAATATTAAAGGCAAAGTGCATAATTTATTTCATGTTAAAATTATCCGTGCACAATTTACAATATAGAATATCCTTCGATATTCAAGATTTTTTAATTTATCGGTCAGTACTGGATATTTAAAAAGTTAATCTTTGAAAACACTAAATTACAAAAAAAGTAATCTCTATTGTTTCACACACGGTTCATGTTACAAATCCACTTGTAGCATTTTAAATGAATTTTTCCATTTACTTAAGTTTAAAAATTGGCCTTTTACCCGTGAAAAATGTAAATCTTAATAAGCCCATCAGTATCGCCGTTGGATTATAATGTACATGTATCCCTAGTTAAAACAGCACGACATAACTTGAGCTGAACTAATGGCCCGAGTTACTGTCAGGGATACCTTGTTTGTTCAGTCAAGAAGATCAGGGGATTGTACGGGAAACTGCTCTACGAAAAACGTCAAATGTTTTGCCTAGCTAAAAATTTACAACTGCATTGCAGATACTGCCTTGGTTGTCCAGCCAAATAAAATAATAAATAAACAAACATTAAAATATATATATATATACAAATTAGGTTTTCTTTCTGAGGTCTTCAGCAGGCATGCCCACTCCCATTGGTGTGGGCTTTACTCTGCGATCTTTGCCTCCAAACTGAGAACTGTGCCACCTCCGCTTACCAACCGCCACGCAGATAAGGCTGCTTTGGCAACCACCCCAGCCTGGCCTGGCGAGCGCTCCGATGTACCCAAAGCAAAGAGACAAACGGGGACTGAGGAGGAGTTGAAGCCGGAGTAGGTGGTAGGGTGAAGCTGGGAGTCGTTAGACAGGGTATGAGTGGATTAGGCTGACGCTCTGCCAAGGTCCCACCCTGCCCCGCCACGATGTACTGCAGTGATTACAAAAAGACAACGCATTGTGCCGCACACCAAGGTCTGCAGAGAAAGTAAAACCGGTGCAAGTAGCAATAAATAATGCATTTCAAAACAGGTCTCTCGCTTTCATTCAAACTGCTACAGTGTAGGTCACGGGCCTGATCGGACATGCAGGATTATTGATCGCTCAGTGCTGGGAAGTGCTTGCACTGATGAACAGGATACTTTTCAAACACGGTAAATGTGGAGGCAGGAGGCATGGCATGCCCCAAAACCAAGGTTAAAACCAGCCAGACACTTTTTCGACTAAAAAAACAGTTCAGCTGGGCCGAGAGCTGGTTACCGTCTTGCTAACTGTATTTTCACAAGCACTTGTGAAAAGAGTGCAATCGGCAAGAACCTCTTGAATTATTCAAGTCAAATGTATGGCCTCTATTCCATCTCCTTCAAGCTGTAGTTACTAAGACGCATCGCAGGCTGCATTGAAGAGAAGTATGCTCTCTCAACCTGATTTTCCTACAGTATCAACAAGTCAATGGCACGAGGAAGTAAAATTGTTCAAATATGCCGATATTTCAATCAGTAAACACTATTTCTGGTCAGTCTTTTGACTGCATATCATACGTGCAAGCAAATCTGATTCTCAACGAGGAAGGTCACTGGAAGCATGACATTTTATCCAGGATGCAGACAGACATGAGACAGAGAGCAAGTCTGATCAATATCCATCAGGCTCAGAGCAGACGCCCTTACACATCTATGCTCATTAAAAAACAAATTAAACAAATATATGAAATAAAGTCCCCGCCATACCCAAATACTGCAGGTGAAGCACATCGGAGCAAGCCACTTGCTGATGCCGATTCATATTCCGTTCGCTTCAGTCTTTCCGTTACCAAGTGCGGGACCGCCGTCCTGCCTCGAAAGATGGATTAAAACACGAACCAATAGCATTCGAGCGCAAGTAGTGAACGTACATTTCATTGGTTGGAGCTGCTGAACGCATACGCCCACTCAAACGAACGGCGTTTTCCATCCAAACGATATAAAAAAACGCATTTTTTTTTTTTTTAATAGATGCATTTCGTATATAGGTGCATCAAAATAGCATTTGGCAAAACGGAGGGGGAATATAAATGTTTATCATTTGTAGAGATGTATAAACATTATTTATGTAGTCAGATTTAGTACATGAATATGCATGAAATCCTACGCAAACGCTTGTGAACTGTTGGCGTTTTAAAACGAATCGGTTTGGTGAATGATTCAGCGATTCGCAATGCACAAAAACACAACGTTAACTCCATCTACTGGCGTAAGGTAACTCCACTGAACTGTATACATCGTTGTACAAACCAGTTCGTAACCTGCCGAAAGAGTCCCCAGAGATTCAAAAGCATCGAATAACCGGAATGAATCTTTTTACTTAAGGACTCAAAAGACTCGAAACATGGAGGAGAATCAGAATTCAATCCACCATCACCTGTAGTTTTTTAAAGGCATATGAGCTATTGGTATTTATTTAAATGTTTATATGACTGGGAGCCGGGAAATTTCATGACAGCAAAAGGGGGAGGTAGTTTGACACGGAAACACAGCAGTGTTACAAACAAGTCTTGGCCTGCTTCTAACCACCAAACAAAACGTTACATAAATATAATAACTTCATAATTACACACACACACCTTCAGCTTTCATCCCCACCCCCACCCCAATACCACTTTCTCGATATAAAATTAATATAGAAATTCACATACATAAGTACATATACATATATATGAATATATGAGAGAGAGAGAGAGAGAGAGAGAGAGAGAGAGAGAGAGAGAGAGAGAGAGAGATAGTATGTGTGTAAATGTCCTATGGGACCATTATGCATCTCAATTTTACAAATACCCACACATAAATATAAAATCTTGCCCACAGTCTTTGAAAACAACTGCTGAAACAACTTGTTTGCAAGCTGGATTCACGCAATGAAGCCCAACGCAATCAGCTTTAAGTGCTCTCGCAACAGTTGTCGAGCACGAGAAAGATTGTGCACATGTCACGAAACTCAAGATGACAGGCACAGACTGACACAGATCCGCGTTAAACGTGTCTTACCTTCAGCTCGGGTCCGGAGATCCGACATAGTTCTCTGAACGGGCGGCATCGGTCCACCTGTCAACCGAACGCATAAAACTCCGCGTCGCGTTTCTCTCTTCGCCCGTCTAGGGGTTTTAAGCGCCGGTGACCGTCACCAAAGTAGCTTTCCCCGACTCCCGTGACCGGTAACCATTTATTTAGTGTTATGATTCATGTTGTTGTTGATGAACGCCGACAGTTCCGCCCTCTATAACACGCTCCAGCATCAGCGCACGGAGCTGAACGCCAAATCTCCCCAGCACGCACAAGAATCGATAAGCGGTTAAAACACTGAACGCGAGAGAGCTCTGCCGCTTCACAAATTGGACCGTACCAACTAAGAGCGCAGAGGGGGGGTCTAGTCGCAATATCTCACATAAAGGCTGAGCATTCACTCTCTGAACAACATCAGTTTCTTTTAGAAACAGTGCTTGTTGAAGTCTCAATAAAACCAGGTCTCCAGATATACAAAGCATGATTTTATTATGCCAAACAAAAACTAAACCAAAACTTTCCCCCTAAAATGATCTCTCAGTTAAAAAGGTCTGCTGGAGATTCCCTCGCTGCAGTTACTCTCATTGTTTCGAAGGGGATTGCAGAGACAATGACAGCCCACTATTTCTTTATTTTAGGCCCTGAAGCAATCACGACTCTGCAATTGCCTCTCATATTACCCTTCAGCCGGAAAACGTTATGGCTGCGCTGATATGTTGAGGGTTTGCTCTCAACAAGCCACATGTTGATGGACGGAATTCTCCATTCCTGTTTCACGTTCTTCCTCTTCTTCGGGCCAACAGCTTCATTGTTGATGTTTTTATAAAGCGACAATTGGATAAAATTAATTTAACAAATAAAGAACAGCACTCGTATAATTGCAATTGATTTTTTTCATGAACATATTGGCATATTTCCCGCCTTTATTATGTAACTGCCTGAAAACTTGAATAAGGCACACACATCCGTTTTGTATATATTTGATTGTGTTCTGTCAGTAATATAAGATCTATGAAATTGTAACTCACAAATAATAACACGTCTTATTTACAAAGCTTTCGAGTTTTTTTCTCTCAATCTAGTCGGCATCCATCCACCCGCCTGCACCGGGATTTGGGTCCATTGCTCCCGAGGTTGCCTAGCAACAGTGACAAGATGCCTGCCTCTTTGATTATGTGCGCGGCGGTTTTATCTTTGAGCACATATCAGTCTAAATAATGACTCATCCTCTCAATACACACACAGACACGCGCGCTCTCATTCACAGACAGATATAAATAGATCAAGCTTTTTATATGAATTCTGTTGAACACGCACGAACGTCCAACCTTGTTCCCACCCTCCATCTGTGCTGATCAGACGAACATTTGGTATAAACATGCATAACATTTGGTACACTGCATGCAAATCCTTTTAAGGTATTCTGTAATCTTTGATGTAATACAGCCTATATCTAAAAATGTGTATTAATACTGTACATGTATGTACATTAGACTAAATAAAATGCTGCAATCTAAAAGGAACCCAAATTTAGCATTTCAAAATGCTCTTTTTAAACAAAATTCTCTTTTAAAATTAATAGTCTGCCAAATTAGACTACTTCCTGGTAAATTCCTCACATACATTTAATGTAAGGCTTCAAAAGTCTTGGGATGTAGCATGAGGACGACTTTTATTTAGTAAACGATGACTGAATATTCATTTTGGAGTGACATATTTCTTCAAACAGTAACACAGCAGTGGGATCCTATTTAGTTCATATGCACATTATTTATTTATTTGGATAAATATAAACCATTATTGTTAGTATTATATAGTGGAAAATATATATGTATATAAAAAAGATGGAGTAGTTGTAGCTTGATGGCTTGAAGGCTGTCATTCTGTTATATAATAATAAAGGTAAAAATGGCAAAACTAAAAGCTAAATATAATAATAATAATGTCTTTGTTGTTTTAATTTCCCTAGCAAATGTTTAAATATATATATATATATATATATATATATATATATATATATATATATATATATATATATATATATATATATATTGTTCAGTGAATCAGAACACCACAACTCATGAATGTAAAACATTACAATGCTTCTTGCTATATATCCAAAGAGTGATGTCTCATTCTCCAGTAAAGAGGGTCTAGAATCTTCTGCTCTCAAAGCAGTGGTCAGAGGGCATCTCTGTGATAAATGAGCCGGCTGCTCCATCAGAACACTCAGGCCACACAAGATCTGCACTCACTGCAGGCTATGAGTGTGATCTACGCTTATTGACAGATTAGACTCACTGCATGTGGTTGGGACCATGAAATATTCAGCGTGTATTTATAAATAGCATGTTGATTCTTTTGCGCTGAGAACAAGATTATGGGTTTAAACGGTGACACCAATATTGTTCAAAATGGACTGGACTAGAATAAAATAAAATACGGGGTTGTGTTATAGACTAAAGACTCGGCCAGAAAGGGTCACGAAGAGTATCAACAGCAACACCTGTCAGTCAGCAGTCGGATGGCACCATCTGTCCTGGGCAGCGCTGGCAGCCTATCAACCGATACGATCAGAAAGGCCCCTCAGAATTGATGGATCTGCTAACAATAGCTGAGGATTCTGGGATAGTAAAGCGGGGGTAAAAAAAGACAGTGGGCTTAACAGATATTGACTGACGAATCTAATTAAACCCTGCATGTTTATTTTGCTCATAACTCTGTTGGAACGCAGATATATTGCACAGGGAGATTTATGGTGCCTAAAGAGACTAATTTTATATTATATTATTTTATATTATGAACGTGCAGTCATGAAATTGCTTATGCGCAGGACAGTATTACGGAATACCTGTTAAAAAAAAGTGGTAACCTGCAATTGCTAAATCTATTTCTACCTGAAAAAATATATAATATATATATATATATATATATATATATATATATATATATATATATATATATATATATATATATATATATATATATATATATGTATAATGTAAATGTACGCATTTAGAGGATTTCTGACAGGGTGACCTCCTTGAATCAATTTTATGTTTAATTTTATGTGAGTTTACACGATTAAAAATGCATTTGTAACAAGTACTATGTGCAAAAAAACCCCTTTAAATCAGGAAACAACCTGATCTGTAGATTGGTGCAACTGATCAATCAGTAAGATCAGACTCTGCCCTCTGCTGGAGCAGGAATATCAGTGAAGCCCTCGCATTTTCAATTGCCTGAGAACACCTTTTCAATTTCACAAGTAATATTAAACCATATTTACCACTTCTTTATCAGTTGTACATTTCTCCATAATCCTCTTATAAAGTGCCAAGTCACAGGTAATGAATTTCAATGTTAAGCTCTGCAGTTCATTTATTTTGTTCATCGAACCATATGTAAAAATCACCTGAAATACTCCATTTAATCACGGGATTTAAGCCAAATTAATTCCTTAAATCGCCGTAAACAACACAGGATTATATTAATCTGCATTGTTCTTTATATGATGGGATGGTTGGGTCAATCACCTTCTTGACTCACGGCGATACTTGACTTAATATTAATAGATCGTGCATAAATATTGCTTTCTTGGAGATTATTCTCTAAAATGCTTGGTGTAACGATGCTGATGACAGCAGTGTCGAAAACAAAGATCTTTGTAATACCTGAATTTTAGAAATCGTACACATAATTAGCAAATTAATGGACATATTTTGCAATTGTAAAAAAAGGTGCAAAGAGAAGTGTCCTTGATTTGAACACTTTGCCGCTGTAGAGGAACATTTTAAAAATGTAAAACCTCAAAATGAACTATTCCACAATTTCAAACAATTAAGGACACACACACAAATAAATTATTTTAAAAAATGACATGAAAATCCAAAAATACATGAAAAAATTCCCCTAATTGAAGGATCTACGAAATGATTTGTTCTTATATCAGCCTATGAAATAATCTTGTGCCACACCTGAATGCTAACCACAACCAGCCTGACCGGTTCATTAGCATTGTTGTTTAATGCCAACAAGGATGTTTATCCAGAAGCGTAAAGAATAGACACGGTGAGCCTTGAGCTCTGATCACTGACACTGACAATCACAAGCTCTGACATGCCATCATTTACTGAAAGACCTGCCTGAGAGCCGGAGCACACAAAACCGCCACTGACTTCACAGAGAAGAAAAAACCCTCGACTGGAAACGACAGAGACGCATTATAGCATTTATGAGGGTGGATTTAAATGATCGCTGGCACAGCATGCTTTAGACGAGCTCTCCGGGTCATGGTTCACCGTAGTCTTGTGATACTGAGGACACTGAAAAAGCCTGGAATTAAATCGACGGGTATATTGGCGCGTGGCCGGAAACGGATGATTTGTTGAACTTCAAAGTGAAATGTAGTCCAATATTCATCAGGCTCCAGCAAATCACTTGGATGCACACAGGCGGTAACTCACAGGGTGACTTGTAGGCTCTAAATTATGCCGAGTCTTTGTGTTAAACCTTTGGTTCTTCTTATGCTACTGTTTGAAATGCAAAGAGCATCTGATGTGACCGTGTGTGTAACTCAGATAACTCCTTTACAAGGGAAGAACCCAAAGATCAGAATGATAAACGAGAGGGCTGAAGAGGCTATCGCCAGGGGTTTGTTCGTCTGTTATTTGCCATAATTTTGTAACGAAACTTTGTCGTTTTGCGCTTGTGATGCTTCAGAAAGAATATGGCATTAAAGTACTGTAATCAGCAGTTGATATCCAGCAAAAAAAAAATCCAGTTTTCTTTCCTGTATTGTTGTATTTCATGATGAAAGAGGAAGTTTAGGTTGGATGTTTGTAGTCATTGCTTATAATTGACTCTGTTGCAAACATACACTACTGTTCAAAAGTGTGTGGTCAGTATGAGTTTCATTTATTTACTTTTTATAAAAAATACTTAAAAGGTTAGTATTTAAAAGTCAGCATTTACATTTCAATAATTAAATGATAGAACATTTCTGTTCATATTTTACCCAGCACTGGGTTGTATTATATTTTTAGCTAACAAACATGTGCGAAAACCCACAAAACATTGATATAAAAAAGCATAAAAAAAGACCCTTTCTCTAGTACAGACTGTGCAGACAGAAAGTGACATATGTCTATAAAAGGATGGTTCCAGTTGATGTATAATGTATTCCATTTCCATTTCCAGCTGTGACGCGAGATCATATGAGTATTGAGCCTGTTGAGCTGGCCGCCATGCAATATGGCTCCGTCCACTTCTGCAGTGCCATTGTAGTAGCAGAGCAGCTGTAGTGCTACCTGCCGCCCCACTGGAGGGCAGATGGGTGCAAATACCAGCCAATGACAGAACAGCGCCATTTCCCCTCACGCTCAAGCGCAGCAGGTGAATGCGTGCAGACCTAGCGCAATCTTCTAAGTGGCGTGAAACTGCAGTGCGTTAAGAAGTGCTGAGACGCACCGAGAACCACATAAATAGAAAACGTCTCTCTGTCTTACTGACAAGCAATAGTAAAAGATTTACCTGAACTTCTGCTGGAGAAACCCCTACGGAGCAAATCAATGTCCCTCTCAATTCATGTGTACACTGAAGAAATTATCCATTGAATTTACTAAATTCTTTAAGGAATGTAGTTGCAAATTCACTTTTTGTGTATCATTTGTTTTTAGTGTGTGTGAAATACTGTCTCAGCTAACTAACATAGCAAAACAAATCTTGAAGGAGCAGTTCACTCAGACACACACACACACACACACACACACACGTGCACACACACATACACAAAGATGTTGGTATTTGTGATTTATAAGGACTGTCCATATGTGTAATGTGCTATTGCCCAACACTAACCCTACACCTAAACCTACCCCTTTCAGGAAACTTTATGCATTTTTAGATTTGAAAAAAATATTTTGAATTATGGGGACATTGGCAGTGTTCTCATAAACCACTTTCAAATTGTAATATCTCTGTCATACCCATGTCACTACAAACCACAAAAAACAGCACACGCACGCACACACACACACACGCACACACACACACACGCACACACACACACACGCACGCACACACACACACAAGGGTTGTTTATTAACTCCACGTAACTTTCTTTCTACCATGGAACTTTGTGTGTATTATTTGCCCATAAAATGAAAGCCAATAATGTTTTATTCATAAAGTTTTGGAAAATAAGTATAAATGAATGATGATGGAAATGTTAATTTTTTTTTTGCACATAAAACTCTCTGCTCATGAGTCAAGGCCATTCTCAGAAAAAAAAGAAAAATCTACGGCATGATGAATTATTAAAAAGACTATCAGTTTCTTCATGGTCGGTTTTCTCAGTAACCATGGCAAGGCCACATGCATTATTAACACGTCCAGGAACACTGGTGGTGAGGCTGATGGTGACTCACAGATCAACCTCTTTCCGGGTCTGTTCGCTGTGCCTGGGCTCCAGGGGAATCATGGAGCAAAACCAAGGCTAACTATTTCCAGCCACCAATGAAACCGAGGGATTAAAATCACCTTTTCTTTGTGGACCATGTAAGCCGACACAATGGAGGAGGCTTTGTTGACACCGGAGGATGGGAAGAGGCAGAAGAGGGTGAGATTCCGGGTGGCCTCAGGGAACAGCGGGAGGGTTTTGAAAGAGATGTTTAAGGATGAGGGGCCGTCGGATTCCCTGGATTCAGACTGCACCAGCAGCTCCGAGGCGGACCGGGCCAGCACTCCATCCACCAGCGGGGAGGTGAACGGACACCTGTGTGGATTCTTGGGGTCGGAGTTGGATGACAGCGGAAGCGAGCCCGATGACTTGCTGATGTTTGCAGGAGGAAGAGACAAAGTGTTGAGTACCAAACGAGTAAACATCCTCAGCAAAAATGGGACGGTTCGGGGAGTCAAGCACAAAGTCAGTGCTGGCCAAATACTCTTTGATAACTTGGCTAAAAACAATGGGGTAAGTCTTTGAGGGTCGGTTTTTCTCCTCTAAAATCTTTACAGTGGTGCACGTTAGCTCTGATGACATTAGTATTACCAGACTTTCTTTAATATTGACAGCTGCTCGGAAGCTTTGTGTCCTTAACAGGGTCAGAGCCTCTTTCTTCAACCGCTATTGGTTACAGAACATCTCTGGCCAGACAAACGAGCTGTCCCGCTGAGCAAGATCACTGTACGATTAAAGATTAATGATGCATTTCTTTAAGTGTTTTGGCTAAGCTAATCATCTTAATGTATTTTCAGGACCTATGTTTTGTAGTTGAACACTGAAAAAGTGTCTGACGGCTTTTGTCTGATATCAGACGTAATTCTGTATCTATATAACAGAAGGTAAATTGGGAATTAGATGGACCAATAAAAACTACTTTGTGTGAGGTCTTTATTTAAATAACGTAATACAGGACATCAAATACTTATTTTATTTAATTGCAAATACAGCAGACAAAGAAACGTTTTGATAACGTACCCATTAGGTTGCGGTAAGATTATTTTTGATGATCTCTGAACATTTAAAAAGTCAATTTATTCAAAAATCAAAAGGGTTGGTTCACCCAAAATGAACTGCTCACGCTAATGCCGTTCCAAACCTGCAAGACGTTCGTTCTTCTTCGGAAGTGAAATATTTTTGATGAAATCCGAGAGCTTTCTGACCATGCACAGACAGCAATGCTACTGAAATGTTCCCAGATAGTTTCAGTTACGTTGCTGTCTATAGAGGGTCAGAAACTTCTTGGATTTCATTAAAATTATCTTAAGGTTTGGAATCTTGCAGGTTTGGAACGACATGAGGGCGACTAATTATTGACAAAACGTCAAGTTTTCTTTTTAATGGAAATGAAACAAGCAGTCCCAAGCAACCAAATTAAACATTCATGAATAATTGCATTTTTTGTGCTCATATTTTGAAAACATTATTAAAGACCGCATCATTCTGAACAGAAATTCTAAAACGGTTTCTGAAAGAATGTTTGCCAGAATGCTGGTAACCATTACCTGTTGGCGGGTCTGATTTAATTACGCTTTTAGCTTTGGCATCTGTATTTTCTGCTCCGACAACACTGTATCATGTTCATCCGGGATGGCCATCACCATCTTCGTCAGTGTGTTTTAAGCATGTCAATACAGCAAGTATATCAACTTTTCGTGAGCTGCTCTTTGATGTCAGATAAGGATGGTGAGATTCATTAGTCTGACAATAAGTGCACAATAATTGCATTCCTGCTGATTTATTGACACTTCATGCTTGAGAAAGCTTAAAAGCTGACTCATTCATGCCTAGCTTACACAATACTGCAGTATCTGTACTAAGCTTGTTGGGAATTTAAGGCTTTGGAAAACTGTCCTCAACCAGAAACATTTATAAGTTGCTTGCAATACCACATCTACCTAACCATAATGCAAACTAAATGTTACAGTCGCAATAGAGAATTAGCTCCATCCTCTAGTCTCACTTTAAACTGTGGGAAGGTTGAGTCTATTTTTTCTCTTTGCTAAGAAAAGCACCTTCACACTTCATGAGGGCCGTTCTTCTAAGAAAGGATTCTGAAGGTCAGTCTCAAGAACAGTGACTCACAAAATCAATAGATGCTGCCTGCTGCCTCACGTTACCTGTAGAAAGGACTCAGAAAGCGGAAAATACATTTATTGTGCTTTTCGGTTACAGATGAAAGGACGCTTTTCACATGCGGTATATTTAATTGATTTGTTCTCATGAAAATGAAATGCAAGCGAGGAGCGTCACGATTGGATCGAAGGCTGTGAAAGTAACGCTGTTTTCTTTGGCCCTCTCAGCCAGAACTGATTCTGGAGTTTGGCCGAATTGTAATCTACACCACCAGTTTTCGAGTGGTCAGGACTACATTTGAGCGATGCGAGCTGGTCCGAAAGATCTTTCAGAACCACAGGGTGAAGTTCATAGAGAAGAACATCGCTTTGGATAGTGAATACGGGAAGGAACTGGAGACACGCTGCAAGCGAGTGGGAGAACCTCCCTCACTGCCCGTGGTCTTCATCGATGGACACTACCTAGGGGTCAGTGCTCATACTAACGCTCCACCTCCGTTTTAAAATTCACGCTATATTTAATGCCATAATTGATTTGCTTATGTTTCGCATATTCAGGGTGCAGAGAAAATACTCGCAATGAATGAATTAGGGGAGCTTCAGGATCTCCTCACGAAAATAGAGGTAAATATTGATTTTTTTTCACGTAAATAAAGGTTTCATAAGCAGCTTTTTGCAGCAATGCCAGAGAAGAACCATTTTAAGTGAACTTTTTTTCCAGAAGAACATTTTAATAAGAACCCTTTTCCACTAAAATAACAATATGGATGTTAAAGTTTCTTCATGGAACTATACATATCAAAAAGTGTATATTCCAAAAGTCTACGTAAATATATTTTTACCTTTTAATTCCAACTGCTAAGTCTAAATCAAATCTGGTTTATTATCAGTTTATTCTTTAAACAACAACAACAACAAAAAACAGACAACTTATGACAAAAAGGTTTATTACATTTCATAGCTCTTTAAACATAGACTGCATTTTATATCAGTGATTAATATATATTTTTTTTTACAATTATGCATTTGGCAGGCACGATTTTCTATACAGTGCTTTCTCAAACATAATCATTGTCGTCAATTTCAACACAATCTTGAGTCAAATCTGGAAGTTATCTACAGTTTAACAAATACATTTAGATAAATAGTGCGCAGAACAGCCCAACATAACAGATAAAATCAATTTTGCATTTGTCTTATTTTAATAAATAAATAAAGCAAGCATCACTCAGATTGTATGTCAAAGAGAATAGGTCAGGTATTTGGTTCCAATCCACTCACATTCTTCTCTCTGTTTCTCTGTATGACGGTAGAGGGTTCAGCACCCCGACACATGCCAGACGTGTGGGGGATTTGCCTTTGTCCCGTGCCCTATGTGCCATGGCAGCAAAATGTCTGTGTTTCGCAACTGTTTCACCGACTCCTTCAAAGCCCTGAAGTGCACATCGTGCAACGAGAACGGTCTCCAGCCCTGCTCCAGCTGTTCTCACTAAGATCCTCTTCAAGTGCCTGCAAAACCCTTCCCAGCACCACCTCCACCCCCATAAGCCATGTGTAAAACAAGAGACGCAGAACAAACTATATTTGTGAATAAACGTTTTTTCTTTTTTTTCAGAAAACTCAATTACATGTCTACAGATGTAGTTTGTACCATATTTGCTATCTGATGATGATTAATTATTACAGCGCAAGGATTTTTTCACATGCCAACAGATGTCTGGCCACACCGCCTAATCGGACAGCATGGACGCTGCCTGTCACTGTAAATAAATATAGCAATTAAGTAAATTAACTAGTAGTTCGGAGAGAGATATCGTCTTTCTGAACTCTGTGATCCCAGCACCAGACAAAATTCAAAGCTTTATCTGGTGAACGTCAAAACAGTTGACCTACGAAGGAAAAAAGAAACAAACAGGACAAAACCACAAACAAGTAAGAATAATAATAATAATAATAATAATAATAATAATAATAATAATAATAATAATATGCATTGCTGTCATCTTTCATATAATATTATATATAAAAATAATTCAAAGTGTTTTTTTAATAAATGATATTTAGATTTCTACTAAATATTAGTTTAATTATTTCCCAGCAGGTTAAGGACGTAGATACGCACCTTATATTGAATTATTCAAACTTTTGCAGGAATCAAATTGCTTGACATTGAAAGAAGATGACCTAATGTCTGTTTACCAATGATATCGCGTTTCAGTTCAGTTACAGGGTTGATTAAACAAAGCGTCAAAATCAATCAATAATTAAAAGAAGTGTACATCAAGTGCGTTGCAATGATACAAAATAATCAGATAAATACACTTTAGAAGATAATGAAGAGAATTCTCCACGAGCCGCCGCGTCTCCGTGCTTTCATAGCCCTGTACAATGCTGCTTGATTCTGGGTCTACAAGGCAGCATTGTAAAGAGGCTCAAAGCTCAGAGTAATTCATCTGTGCGTGATGTCTACTGAGGGCACATAATAACACCACTGGCTGTCTCTCAAAATCTAGCGAGCGGCAGCGGTGTTTTTGGACATCGTTGTAAGATGCCTCATAATGCCGTCTAGGTAGGCAGCTCGTTGGGTTTTCTAGATTCAGCCAGAGTCGCGTTAAGCTTAGATAAATGACAACGTTGAAAGGCAAATTAACATACAAATATAGCGGAATGCTTCCATGGAGCTGGAGGACGTGGCCATCAAGCCAAGGCTGATAGCGCCCCCTATTGGTGCGTTTGCTATGACAAACATCAATAACAATAGGAAAATTCACACGAATATCAAATATCGACAGTCAATAAACAATGCAAACGGACTAGCATGCTGAAGCAGGATATATTCACACACACACTCATTATATATTAGGTTTAAACTCCAGCAATAAATCAATACTAATACAATATTTTAGATAACAGCCGATATTAATTACCTGATTAATTGTGAACAAAGCGCACATTTATCGCGTGTTTGACTTTTACGAACAAAAAGCGAATTTAAAAAAAGCGTGGGATGTATAAACCCGACAGAACCAGAAAATCAGTGATTTATTTTGATAAGCATCTGAGCGGTGATATCAGTTTCTGTAGAACCAGTCGAGTAAATATCAGTCATCACACTTTAAAGAAATAACCCATTTTACCTCCGCAGAAAGATCAAACCCTCGGTCGTGGGAAGAAAGCCGATGTTCAGCCGCGGCGTCTCTACCTTTCTTCATGATCACCATCACAGATGCGCCACACGTTTCTCGTGTCCCTCCGCGGCGGCGTCTCAAACCCTAGTGCGCTTCCTGCATGGGACGCGTAGAGCGCAACCGAGTCAAACGCTCACAACGCGTTCACATATGTGGTCTGGGTAGGCTGCTCGCTAGAATTTGAGATACAGGCTATGTACAACGTCCCTGCTGCTGTAGATGCATTATGTGCACCGAAATCACGGCTGCCATTGACCATATAGAATCCTATATGATGCCGCACGGAATCTTATATGCTCCTGTTTTGAGAAACCCTTTATAGCTGTAGGCTGCAGCTCAAATATCCAGAAATACATCTAGACAATCAACATGAAAGGCTAAGATTACTGATAAGTGTACTAGCCAATGACATTGACATTTGTGAAGAGCGATGTTAAATAACAGCGTCATAAGGAACACATATACATATATATATATATACATATACAAACACATATATATATATATATATATATATATATATATATATATATATATATATATATATATATATATATATATATATATACATATATATATAATATTTTTTTTAATATGAAAAAGTATTTTATGCTTACAAGGCTGCATTTATTTGACCAAAAATACTGTAAAACAATATATTTTTACAATATATAAAACAATATATAAAAATAACTAAATAAAATCATTATTTCCTTTAATAACAGAAACCAATATATTTTTAAATAACAAAACATTTTAAAAAAAGACTAATATTCGGTGGTTTAATAAATTAATTGCAATTTATTCATCCTTTTTCTTCAGTAGCTCCAAACAGCTCAAACATCTAACCAAATAGCAATCTGTCAAATAAACATATTTAAAATATATATAGTCTTAAAGCCTTTTCCATAACTGATTTTTAAACTTTACACTTGCTAACCACCCTTGAATGTGTTCACCCAACCTGCAGTATTTTATCTGACTGTTCCTAAGGGAAATTTTTTACAATGTTTAAAAACAGTACTTAAGACTTCAGCACAAGAGAGCAAGTAACTACCACAAAATATACTGTTTGTATGTGTGCTAAGGGTATTTAAATGGACTGAACGCTACTTAATGATACAGATATCAAAATAAGAGTGTTGCATTTTCTTAGTTAGGAATTATTTACAATGGAAAAACACGTGTGCTAGTGTTCACAGACTAGGTTGGCAGCACAACAATGCCACCAATGACTTTAGTAACAGAGCTGTTTTTGGACATCTACACTTGCTGTCTTCATTCAGTCACACTAAATTACAGCATAAACAGATGAAGTCATAAAGCATAATCTGAGTAGTCCTCATCACTTGGGGTTTGGGTGGGGGGTTAAGGGGGGTTCTATAGTCCTCTCGTTACTTATAAATATGTATATAATATAGTTTAGAACACACTTTCCTCATTTGTTATTAGTAATATTTTAAATAAGTGTCATTTATGAAGGAATCTGAAATGTTTTTTAACTGATATAAACATCAATTTAAACTGGATTAAAAAAGTAGATTACGATTACTCTTCATTTTTGTAACTCACTCATGAATATTCAATAAATCAGCTTACTTCATTCAGTGACAATGGCACAAATTGAACATGCCATCATCTCAGCGCATCTGAAAAATGACGTATGGCGTAACATGGGAAACTGTTTTTTTTAGATATAATTTAAACCAGTGCTTTCATACAGAATGGACACCTCTTGACTAACACTTGTGTGTTTACTGAGTGTTTATGCTGCTTTGCATGCAAATTGTGAAATGAACTAAGATTGGTCCTTTTACAATCCATGGACATGATTTCAAAGCTCTGACGGTACAAACTAAAACAAATCTGAAAGCTAATGACTAAAATAATCATTTATTAGCCTTGTCTCTATCCAGCCGGAGTCATCTCTGTAGTGGCTATGGATTTGCACATTTATGAAACTGAAACCAGGCTAGCGCTTGGGTGATGTGGGACAAATGTAACATAAGACCTCAGCTGATTGGCTGGTTGGAGAGTATGGGGTGCTCATGGTCGCTCAAGGTTTAAATAGGTTTCCTTCCACTCCATCCTGATCTCCATACTGCAAAGTGTCACGACATTATAAAATCTCCAGATCCACATGCCGGACCTCAGGATTACGTTTCTGTTGGAGATATAGAGCAGGAGTCAGTCAAGGGGAAATGAGGACCAGCAAGTACTAAATGTTCTAAAGAACATCCGATTTAATACATTAGCACCAAAAGTGCTCTTTTTTTTTTTTTTTTTTTTTTATAAAGAAAGAAATAATTCAACACTTTTATTCTGCAAGAATGCATTCAATTGCACAAAAATGTATCATAGTTTGCACAAAATATTAAGCAACAGCAACTGTTTTAAATGTTAATAATGCTAAAATGTATAAAAATCTTTATGCTAAAATCTTTAGATGTTCATGTTTGATTTTTAATTAAATCTCCTTTTTTAAATTCAGAAATACTAGAACAAAAAAAAACAAAACAAAAAACTTAAATTGAAAAAAATATATAAAATAAATATATAAAAATTTTCACACACAAAAAAATTTGCATTTAACTTTCTCGCCATCACCAATACATCACATACAGTGTGAAAAAGCAATTACGGTGTTGTTCTCTGTATAACGTCAAATCATGAAACTGGAAGGTTTTGCTTTGATTTATTTGAACAGTGGTGGCCAAATAGCTTGACTGATTTCCATTATAAGCAAGAGTGTGGCGTCTGCTGAATGTAGTGCAGTTAACCATACATCATGTAGGTCAGTTTTCCTGAAGAACTGTCAGGTTTGAGACCCAGCGAGATCTGAATCAGAAATTCTTTACACAGTACTGCCAAAGAAGAACCATTTATGGTTTGCCAAAGGACCTATCAGTGAACGCACTTAAGAAAACATTGTTTTCCTAATGTGGAAAATATTTAAAATAATCTGGCCTTCTCAGTTACCTTAAGTTCTTTCTCTAGACGGTCCACCTCTGCTCCTAAGGTGTCAATAATGTTCTCTCCATGCTTCAACATGAAGTTCTCCAGCTCCTCTGGCGTCTTCACCTGCTGAATGTCCTACAGGCCAAACACACACACAACGTAAAAGAACACACAGTTACACTATTAATACGCAGAGCTCACAAAAAGATGATCCTTTAGCAAAAACTACCATGAACTTGTTTGAGTGCTAATAGTTTAATCACTTCTATAAAGCAATGGCTGGACTTCTAACTAATGCTAAAGTCACGTCGGATGATCAGAGCAGACGCCTAGTCTCTTAGCACGTACGTTGAGGATCTGTTCAATGTCTTGCTTCTCCAGGTATGAGCGTGTCACCACCCGCCCATCAAAGTCCACCTCTGCCTTGAAGCGCACTTTGCTCAGCCCCATATCTGTTGCTTTAACATCATGAATCGCCCTGGAGACAAAACGACCAGAAGTGAGGACATCACATGTAATTTCATCAAAGCACAAATGGACACTAATGCAACTCTGCCTGAGCAAGCTTACATTTAAGAATGTGATGCTTGCCTGAATTTGAGAAGTATTTGAAGCAGATTGCTTCTGCCTCCTCGTTAAAGTACTGTCATGAACTGTAAGGTAGCAGCATGTTTGCTGCTGGAGCTCTTGTTAAGCAGATTGTGGGGTACATGTAGTGGACGCTAGAGGCAGGGAGGGAGGACTGACCTGACAGCAGGGTCGCTTTCCAGAAATTCTGTGAGCTTCTGCACATGCTCAGCCTGGATGGAACGACCCAGCAGAGCCTCTGTGTTAGTG
The DNA here is from genome assembly GCF_018831695.1 of Puntigrus tetrazona. NCBI lineage: Eukaryota > Metazoa > Chordata > Actinopteri > Cypriniformes > Cyprinidae > Puntigrus > Puntigrus tetrazona. Next base: position 14,912,684 of record NC_056712.1, read on the forward strand.
TAGATGAGGAACGCAGAAACCGTTCCTAATAGTGTACCCACACCAAGAGAACCCAGACTGTCATAGTACGGGTTCCCTATGAAGGGGGAGAAAGAGAGAAGCATTAATGCATTAAATGTAATGTACAGTACATAATATGCAAGACTAGTATAAGCGCAACCCACATGCTGGATGACATTCTAAAAAAAATGAATATAGCATTGACCATAAATAAGGTAATCCATAACCAAGTTATAAAAAATATGTGCAGTGAGTTGTGTGTCTAATATTAGCAATATCTAAATGGCAAATGTTTACATTTATGCACATAAACGTTAAGAATTCTAGAAGTAATTCATTTAGCTATACAGTTGATCTCAATATTATAATCTAATATTATAGATAGAAAGATAGACATTATGTATATGTACAGTAAAGACACAAATATACAGTATATCTTTAGAAAATATTTACATTTATATAATTTATTTTATATAAAATTTGATTTAATGTATAATTAAAAAAAATGCATGCATGTATTTATATATACATAATACATATACAGCACACATGCTATGTTTACAAAATCATTGATTTTGGAAGTGATACACACACACACACACACACACACACACACACACACACACACACACACATATATATAAATATATATTCCTTTAAACCGTAATAACGTTTTAAAATGTTACTGCTTTTACAAGACTTTTTTTTTTTTTTTTTTTTCAAATAAATATTCTCTAATTTCAAAAGAAAATATAGTGAAATATAGTGTACATGAATCAATATACAGTAGTATTTAATGCCACAATAGAGACCTCTAGTGGAACAAACAAATCGCTACTTTTCTCTTTAAAAGCCCAGCTATGTAAAATAACATTGCTGTTAGTTTCATGGTTGATTACACTTCAATACCATACAACTGTAGTAAGCGGCAGATAATAAACTGAGCTGAAACTGCCATCAGGGCTGTTCTCAAGCATGAAAGCAGGTTTACTGAATAGAGCATTATCCAGATCTCTACACAAATTTTCCACAAAGCCATGAAAACCACAGGGCAAGAGGAACAAGCTTCAGGGCAGCCGTAGGTGTTAACTTTATGTGTGCACAGAAGTGCATTTAGAGCTGGATTTACAAAGCTTAAAAAGAACATCAACTGCTCTTTACAAAGGGGATAAAGCTCAGGCCCATGTGCTTATTAAACCTGGCCCTGTGCTAGAGATCACAGTCGGCATGAAACAAGAGCACCATCCTTTGAGTTACCTGTGAGAGACGTTAGTCCCATACATCCAGCTGCCAGCACCACCCCGAGCACAGCAGCAGCGTCCTCCAACAGGACCACGTTAGTGCTGGGGTCTCGACTCTGCATCACTGTCGTACGCAAACAAACGATTATCTACACGCTGTGTCAAAACTACAATCAAATAACATACAAAAGTAAAGGTACATACCGTACTCATAAAAGGACAGGCCTTGTTTATGCGCACTCTTCTTGATCTCGTTAATGGCCACCAATAGTGTAGCTTTATGGGGAATCAACAATCAGGTGATATTAAAACAGTGACACTGTCAGGCCTTTCTGAATGTTTAATGAACACATGGAAAGCGCATCTCACCTCCTTCAGATACCAGAGATCCTGCTAATATGCAATAAGCCTGCAAACGACAATTAAAAAATAGCTATATTCGCTGTTGTTTAAATGTTGAGGTCAGCAAGGTATTTTAAAAATCCGTTTTTATTCAGCAAGGACAGATTAAATTAATCAAAAGTGGGACTAAAGGCATTTATAAATACTACCAAGATTTCCACTTTAAATAAATGCTGCAATTTTTAAATTCATATTCATTAAAGTGTAGCACATTTTCCACAAATATATCAAACAGAACAGCTGTTTATTAAGCAACAAAATAACATTAAAACTTAGTCGAGTCACTGAAGATGAGTCATGCTTGCTGAAAATTCAACTTTGCCATAACAGGATTAAATTACCTATTAAAATACATTCAAGTGGTATAAAATTGTAATGTTTCACAATATTAAAATCGATATTGTATCTTTGATTAAATAAATGCAGCCTTAAAGATCTTTCAAACATTAAGCTTTCAAAAAGTAATGTAACATCGCAGACTTCATCTGGTTTTGTACGTCTACAAGTTATACTACTAACCCAGAGCAGTGATTCTATTGGCTGAGGGTGCAGGAGTCCCATAATCCCATGATACCAGGACAAGCCAGCGCCCATCATGAAGATACCAACTCCGCTGATGAGAGAGGCGATGTAGCGCATGTTGGAGAAGCCATACCTGTAATAACAGAGAACAGTTGGCTAAGATGTGACCCTATGACCAGAAGACAAAATCAGTCTGTATGCGCTGTACGTACGGATGGATGGCGTCTGGGTTCCGGACAGACTGGCTGATGCCTAGTGCAAGGAGCGCCTGTCAGTGAGAGAGTATAAGAGATCAAGCATACACGTCTATGTGATTTATTTGTAAATCATACACCATTTCATGTAGCTACGTCCTGGAGGTGGAAGGTGGGAATATACCTGATTGCAGGTATCAGCCAGTGAGTGGATGGCTTCAGAAAACATACTGGCAGATCCTGTATAAACCCACGCCAACAGCTTAAAAAAAAAATTCAGTCCATTTCTGCAGAAAAAAAAAACAACAACAAAAAAAAAAAAAAAAACTATTAGAAATGTGTATCTTTACTTGATAAACAACTGCTGGTTAGCAATGCTGCATGAAAATCTTGTATTTCAAATAAACCTGAAAAGTGTATTGTAGTACATGCTAAGAAAATGTTATGCAGCACAAATATTTTCAATATTGATAAGTACTTCTTAAGCAGAAAACCAATATATTAGTATGATTTCTGAAGGAACATTTGACACTTAATACTGAAGTAAAGGATGCAAAAAAAAAAAAAAAAAAAAAAATCAGCTTTGCCATCATTAGGAATAAATTACATTTTAAAATATATTACAATAGAAAAAAGTTATTCTAAGTTGGAAGAGTTTCATAATATTATTCACAATTATTTCACTTTTTGTTTAGCCAATGAATGGAGACTAAAAAAAAAAAGTACAAAGTCTTAATGTAACTCCACAAGCAACACATAATTACATAATCTGTCTTGGTGTATAATGTACTAAACACAGGTCTGGTTGTTTTAAGGCTAACATCCTGTCTGGGTCATACCTCATGCGGAAGCACATGCCTTTTAACTTAATATACTTAATCTAATAGCTAGATAGCTTGGCGCTGGTTAAACTTACATGCATATAGCCACCATCACAACTTTTCCTGGTCCTTGTAGAAATGTCGCTCTCTTCCTCGACCGAGGCTATAGGAGTGAAAAATGATCAAAAAACGCACTGTACTCATCAATATGCTCTGTTTTGAGTTTACATTAGGAGAAGCATGAAAATACAACAAAAAATGTCATAAAAGGGAAAAATGAAGGAGGCAAAAGCAGAGGAAGATCATGAAATCACAAGCACTGGCTACCAGAGTACCGAAACATAAAAATGACATTCACAGGCCTCAACTTCTTTTTACCTTTGTGTTCCCCCAGAAGTCTTTGTACTCCTTCAACAGCTGCTGATTTCTAAATATGTCTTATGGGCAAAAAAAGAGAGAAAGATTAATGGCTATTTAGACTGTAGATGACATGAAAACATTAGAATGCAGATCATGCAGTAAACAAGGACACAATGACATACTTTCTTGGTACTCCCTTTCCACCTCTTTCCTGAGATTTCTCTCTCTAGCAAGGGCCTCTTGACTTCCCCATACATCCAGCGCTCTAAATTAAAGACACCGAAACATGCTTATGGATCTCTCAACTCGTAACTTCAGATCCTGCGTATATATAGCACAAATCAGTTTAAAAGGCTGAGGTCAGTAAGGTTTTATACGATTTATTGTCATTAAGGTTGCAATAAGGTTGTAAAATATTTCTTGCTTAATATTTTTGAGGAAAAGGCCAGCAATTTCTGTTCTTTAATTCTTAGTAATAACTGTAAGCGTAAATTAAATTGGATCTTACTGGCCCAAACTTTCGAACGGCAGTATATATGGTAGTGTAACGGTTTTACATACTTTGCCTCCACGTCTGATCGCAGGAAGACGGTGAAGGCTTCGGTGTCATCATGGGGACTACGTCGACGGATTTTCCTGAGCTGCTCGAGATCACTTTGAACACACAAAAAAATGCAAAGATTCACATGTGAACATGGTAGCTAGCTGAATTACTGCCAAGTAAACTACAACGCTAAACTTCCAAGAGGTACCTGGGTTTGAGGCAGAACTCGTTCATAGCTCTAACTGCGGTAATGAAATTATTCTGGGTGTATTTGCTACCATATTCCCTTTTTTTCAAGACAGCCCGTACTGAAAACACAAAAAAATGAGTTAAAAACACAAAAAGTATACATTGGACCAAAAGTAAAAGTATCTGTGCGTAAACCAAGGCTGCGCTACCTTTTACTTGAATGCTCTCTGCTTTCGTCAGACTTCGATTTTTGAACCTCAAATGCAAGAAATAACATAACATTTGAGTGAATCATAATCACCACACATACACTGTATAATAAATGTAAATATAACATATAAGACACTATTTACTTATTTATTTATATTTACTCATAAAAACCTAAAAATAAATAAATCAAACCCCAAATTGTTTACTGAACTCAAAAGCCTGTAAACAAATACAAAATACTGCAGGGTCATTACCAGCTGTTTTTGCAGAGGACTGTGTAGTTTGGTTTTTGTCAGTGGGCTCTACAGGACCTGCTGGAGATCCCTCTTTATCACCGCCTGATGTGGAACAGTACTGGACCTGTGTCCACGTTAAAGACGTGACTCTGAAATCTGGAAAACTAAACCAGAGCTTGTGCACCCCTCCTCCGCTTTTCCAACCTATTAAGTATCACATGTTGCATAATGAGAATGATTTCCAGATCTAGTCTAGAATTACTAAAACTACCAATGCTCAATAACAAAATAAGAAACAGATTTAAATAAACGTCCTCTCTGAGTCCTTATATACTAAAAAAAACAAACATGCAAATGGCACAGTGTGATGCTCTTACCGAAGCATGGCTTTGCTATTTTGGAGGGTCCCTGAGATAATGGGGCTCGTTGTTGCAGGTAGACCCGGCAGAGGACTTGCCATGGTCTGTGTGCCAGGCAGGGGAACATCCTCTCTGTGGCAAGTCCAGGAGACACACACTGAATCCTGCTGGACATTGACAATACATGATGTTAATAAAAACATCAGATTAAGCCTATTAGAGCAACGTGATTGATCATGTGATCATGTCTCTATGCACAAAACTCAACACATCACACAGAATTTTAATGCAACCTATATAAATAAATGTTGTCCACAATCACGGTGACAGTTTTATCTATCTATCTATCTATCTATCTATCTATCTCGCATCTTAAACACTACGTTAGCTAATTAGCTAAATGTGACAGTGAGTTCCCAGAGAACTTTTCCATATAGTTACAAATACCTATTAAATTCAGGAAAAGTCAAAATTCAGAAACATTTAACAGCTCAGCATAAACTTAGATCAGTACAAGTTCAGAATTGCCATTCAATGATACAAGTACCCGGCTAGATATCCCGTTAACGCGTCCCCGAGCCAAGCGGCAGATGTCTAAACTTGCGACTGCTTTAATTTCTATCAGATTAAGTGAAGACTACCGCTCTTGTAACAACACACACAGCTAACTGTACCTGACTGCCACCGGTGCCTTTCAGTTAGCTTAGCATGACAGCTATATCTTAGCAAGTGCTACAGTTGCTGAGGCCATTCTGGACATATTATACACAAACGCTGAAATAACATCTGGTATTATTTACCTTTATATAGCTCAGTCCATTGTGTACTAGTGGTGGGCAGCTAACTCAACACATAACAAAATAGTACCAACACAGAAAACAGCCCAGTCGGAGATCTCGCGAGATCGTGAGTCATTGAACGAGAGCGAGCGCCAGAGCAATAGTTTTGAAACCGCGCCTGCAGTTTCGCGGAGATTTAACAGCGGAGGACCTTGTCACTGGAGAATCTATTAAACTATATATATTTTTTAAAGATTCAAAATTCATCACGTTCTTAATTTGTTAACATAATTATACAGCCTCTGCTGATTGGCCTAAATCATTCTTTAAAGATAGAAAAACCGTTTTTTGGAAATTAATGTTATTCCAGCTTATAATTAATATTATAATAATATTAATAAAAATACTTAAGTAGAAGAATAAAATGGTTTTAATTTATACATATATAATATAATATACATGCAACAAAAATATGAGACATTCTTTGTAAATTTTAATGTAGTTTACAAAAGAAATAACAAAGAAAATACATACTATTAAATTACAAAAACTGTATCTAAAGTAGCATGTCAATATACAAAGACATATTAGCAAAAAGTATTTTTCAGCGTCTTGAAGGCATGAGTAAAATAACAAAAGAAATGATCATCTCTTTTTATTTGTATGGTACTCAGTACCATTCAGAAAAGTCTTCAAGCTCTTGAAGCCACTGCTTCTCCACCTTCACAAAGAGAGAGAACAAAACAGTTAGGATATGCATTGCATTGGATATCGGTTAGAACAAACGGCATACAGTATTCCCAATATTGTTATAATTATCCACCTGTTCATTTTTCAGTTTAGTCAGACTCGGCACTGAGGGTTTGTCTGCGATCATCCTGGTTTGCTGACTTTGAGGAAGCTGTATCGGTGACAGGGAAGTTCTCTGAATGTTTGCTGCCTCAAAGACATTATTCATGAAGGCGTCTGAATTCTCAGAGGTTGTCTCTGAACATTGTCTCTTCTTAGAAATAAAGCTTGAGTATTGAGGTTCAGAGTGAACCCTCTTAGAAGACAGTTCTGGTAGATTTTCAAACTCTAAAAAAAAACAAAAAAAAAAAAAAACATTTGAAATATAACAAACTCAGCCAACTTTCAATAATTTCTGTGGATCTTCAAAGCCAATAACCCCTAAATCACATGAAATGAGAACAGCTAGAATGACAATGGGAAGTATTATTGTATAAAGACTATTAAGCTCATTTAAAAAAAAAAAAAAAAAAAAAAAAAAAAAGGTACCTTCCTCCCGGCCATCAAGACTACTCTGTTGAGCGCTAACAGCGTCCGCCACCTTAGGAGGACATTAAAATCACAAACGTTCAAAGGTAAAATCATGAAAGCAGAAATAATGTAAAAGAAGCACCTTTTCCTTATTACACCTGCGCCTTGGAGTAAAGCGCCCATCCACGATGCTTTGAAGAGACTGCTTTAGTGAGGCATGTAACTCGCCGGTGCTCTTGACCTAAAACATTTTATGCAACTTTCCCAAGTTAGCAAGCGCTGTTCTTAAGAATAAGAAGTGAAATGACACATAAAATAGGGTGTTTTGGGAACCAGTATAAATTATAGTCATACATTATACCTTCATGCTATCAAAACACGTTCTTCGAAACTCTCCGCTGCTGCTGCTGGCAATTATGCTGTTCATTGAGCTCAACACAATGGGTATGGCAGAATCCAACCTCTGCCTGGCCTGAAGTACACACAGAAAAGGTGTTCGGTTCAGTGGTCTTTAAACAAAGACTAATGGCTATACTGTCACTATTGTTCATTATGTGTTCAAAAGTGTTTAAAAGTTTGGGGTCGGTAAGATTTTTTAGAATATTTTTGAAAAACTTCTCTTGTTCACCTCAAACAGTAAGTTTGTTACCTGTTATTATAATGGAAAAGAACTCCTTTCTGTATTCAATTTAAAATAATTTTTTAAATGTCATTTTAAAAGTGTCACACGATCCTTCAGTAATCATTCTAATGTGCTGATTTGGTGCTCAAAACACAGGTTTATTATTATCAATGCTAAAACAATACTTATTTTTTCTTTTTTGGATTTCTTTGCCTAACAAAAAAGTCAAAAGATCTTCCCTGTCCTTAATCTGACCGGCTCCAAAACTTTTGAATGCTAATTTGAGTAGCTAAAATTGTAACTTTTAGAAATAACGTTTAGCAGATGAATCTTACAGCATGCTTTTGCTGAAATACTTTCAGTGTGCTTTTCATGGTAGTTTGCAGCGTCGCCCTCACATTATCCCCGTTGTACCACAAAACTGCATCCAAGTGTCTCTCGAAAACCTCTTCGCTGCCTGACTCGTTTTAAAAGCAGAATCTCAAAATGTTATGAGCCATCACAAGGTGTCTATATGATAGAGAAAGGCAAATGTGGCTCACTTATGAAGTCTGAGATCTGGGAGCGGAAGGGGTCAGTGTACTGAGTGAAAATGAAGACAGTCAGAGTCTGTTCTACAGCGCGGCTCCATTCTGACTCAATGTCCTTCTCTGCACCGCTACTACATCTTGTTTCCTGGCTGCAGTCGGTCTCGACAGAGAATTCTACATCAGAACGCAGAGATCCTGCAAAGAGAAAAGGCAGAATTAAATAATACATAGACTGTCTGAGCAACTCCAGCCCCAAAGCCAACAGTGATTTGTAGCACAGTGGTTTTTATGCTTTGCAGCGAAGCTTCCATTGATAAAATCATAAAACATTGAGCGAATTTTCCCTCAGCATCCCCAATTTCTCCCCATTTAGGCCTGTAATTTACCCTGTATGTTTTGTGCTTCCATACAACAGACTCTAGAAAGGCCCAGATCTGCCCAGGAAAGTGAAGTAGCCAGACTCTGGAGGAAACTCATCTGCGTTTGCTGCATTAAAGGCAAGCCGCATGGACTGTACACTAACATGTGCAATGAATGTTATGGATATATAATCAGCATTTTTTCTTATCAAAAGAAAGGCGGACGGCCTAAAATCATCAATACTATTTATGTGAACATTACAAAGGATATCCGTATGCATGAGAGACGAATGGGCCAATTGGAATACAGATCCATACAAGGAGCAAGTGTTGCCATGGTAGCCATGCTCACTTCCCCACACAGTCCAGCCTCTACCACGTCAGTGGGAAGCACACAGCTCAGTGTGTTTCCAAACACTGGGTGCATCTGTGGACAGGACGGCAGACACCGTACAGAGAATGGACTCCTTCAAAATAAAAATCATAGAAATAAAATATGAAAGGAAAATCCAAATTCAAGTAGAGATTTTTTCTGATGTTAAAACTCAACGACCAATTTGAGATGCTCATTCAGTTTGTTCTATCTGATAAACAATTGCAGGAACTGACTGTCCGTATGCGGCAGTGTCCATATTGATGCTGTGAGCCATCAATGACAATTTACTTGCTTTCACTCCTCCACTATAAAAGAGAAAATACACCCAAATTACACAATTACACCCAAAATGCTCTTAAAAATAAAAAAAGAGTGGGTTTAATTAGTAGACCTGTAACACACTATTACAAAATGCAACAAAAGCATAAAAACAAGCTTTGACTTTTTTTTTTCTTCTACACTGCCATAGATGATATGTAAATCTTACTGTACAGGAATGCTTTAATGCTTTAAAAAGAAGTCTCTTGTGCTCAAAGTCTGCATTTATTTAATAAAAGTATATTATTATATATTGTACAATATTTGTTCAAATATAATTTTAAGTGTCATTCTATTGTGCTGATTTGGTGCTCAATAACCATTTCTTGCTGTTATCAGTGCTGAAAGCAGTTGTGCTGCTTAATATTTTGTGGAAACCATGATACATAGTATTTTACGTCTAAAGGAACATTATTGAATACAATTGATTTGAAATAGCAATCTTTTGTAGCTTAATAAATGTCTTTACAATTTAAGGCATCATTTCTTAATTAACACAAGTATTAAAATACATGTTTACTTAGACAACCTGAACATCTGCTTGTGTGTCGCTGAATCTGTCCTGATCTCAGATATGATTTTCACCTGTAACAGATAAAAAGGCAGAACCAGACCTTCACTTGGCAAGAGAGAATAGTATCTTCACTCCCAGTTAATTTACAAATTCTAAATACACAGTAGTTTTGTTATAAATATACACATTTACACAAATCACCTTAAGAGTAAATGTTTTGGTTTATGTCAAATGTCGTTGCAGGATATATTGCTGGTGTTGTTTTGAATGATCTGCACTGGTCTCACCTGTGCATGAACCAGACTGAGTCTGTGCAGAAATTGTTGGATCTTTGACAGTTCAGCCTCCACGGACTGATTAGTCTTTTCAGCCTTTCAAAAATGAAAAAAAAAAACAAACCAACAACCCAAAAACATACATATTTAATCACAATATCAGAATTAGTCGCATACGGAATGAGGATAAAACTAATTGTACAAAAGATGTGAAAATATAAGCACAATATCTGAATACCACAGTATCTTCTCAGTCAGAAGACACTCACATGGAAACAATAGGTGAAAGACAAAGACCCAAAATTGTCAGTAAACCTATTAAGCTCTTGCTGATGAATACACTCGCAAGGTGGGACCTTTAAAGAAAGACCGTATAAAGCCTCTGAAAAAGAAAAACAACGGTCTGAACAGGTTTGCAATTACAACCAATAGTGTTCAGGCAGGTACACACTCACCTTTTAAAGCAGACTTAGACATTTTCTTGCACCAAGCACCAGCAGCAGATACTGTGAATGAGAACATATGTCGTGATGAATGAAATTAAGAATTAAGTCAGTCCTTTAACAAGCTTTTACCGGTTAAAATGGCGGGAGATTCGGACAGCGCTCTCACGACAACCATCAGACCTCCTGAACGTTTACTCTCACCGCACTCCTCACGAACCAGAGCCAACAAACACCTCAAAACCTGCAGTTGAGTGAAGTTAAAACGACCATACGAGCGATATTCAAACGCAAAACAAAACGCTAAGCAATACCCGAAATGAATACATGTCGAAGAAAACATGAATAAGAAAAAACTAATCCATTCTGGATTTTAAAAACGCAATGCTGAACGCACCTGTCGTAATTTACAGTACATTTTCAAACCCGGCGACTGTCAGCTTCGTCTTAAAGGCCCTCAGAAAAGTTCGCAGGCGCCGTTGCGCTGCCCATCCGCTCCACTAGATGGCGCGAAAGCCCGCAGGAAGAGGCGCTTCAGCCAGCGCGCGGTCACGTTCTTTTTAGTGCCGCTCGGCGCATGTAAATAGGGAAGCGTCTGCAGGTTTCTGTAGTTATCGTTTTCGTAGTGAACGTATCCGTTTAGCCTTTAACCGTGCAGGATGAGCGCGCAGCAGATGCTGAAAGTGTTCGTCACGAGACGCATTCCTCAGGAGGGCATGAAAATACTCCAGAAAGCCGGGATGTATGAAACTTTGTTTTTGTCTTGTATGAATGCATTGCATGCGATTTTTGCGTATATCATCCGTATTGGATGCTTTTCCTGAAGTGTTAATACGATAGGGTGGCCACACGGCACGTGCGAACCTCAAGGAACATTGGAGGAAGATACACTTTGGCTTCGCTCCTTCTTTTAAAGTTTTAGCAGTGACCCTGCAGCGTGCTTAGAGTCTGTGAACGTAACGCTGTTAGATCAGGAGTCTTGTTGCATGCTTTGATGTTTTCAACAAATGTAACAAAATAAAAACTAAATATATAAGTAGTTTAATGTTGTTACTCATTATGCGCAGGTGTGATTTGTCAGTGTGGGACTCTGATGAACCTGTGCCCCGGGCAGAGCTCCTGAAGGAGGTCGCAGGCTCTCATGGGCTCCTCTGTTTACTCTCAGACAAAATTGATGCTGAGGTCTTGGATGCGGCTGGTAAGGCAAATCTCTAGTTGCACGTTAAAACAACTTTAGATTTAGATACTGATTTAGTAATGCTGCTAACACACATGAAATATTCTCAGGACCAAACTTGAAAGTGATCAGCACTCTTTCTGTGGGATTTGACCATCTCGCCATAGATGAGATAAAGAAACGGTAAGTTTGTGTTTCTGAAAGCATTAGATATGACCCTGGAAAGTGAGAAAACGGACAGTGGATCGATGATGATGATGGATCACAGTAAGGATGTTTATACAATATAAACGCATGTACTATCTTTCTTGGGCCCAGAGGGATACGAGTAGGCTACACTCCTGATGTCTTGACGGATGCTACTGCTGAGCTGACAGTGGCTCTGCTCTTGGCCACCGCCCGACGTCTTCCCGAGGGTGTAGAGGAAGTGAAAAAGTCAGTAAAACACCTTTCCTAATACATTGCCATATATCACAGCTTTGCAGTGAACCGTGCCAGATCTTCAGCAGTCTTAAAGAGATAGCACATCCAAAAATTGAAAAGCATATTGTTCATTTATGCACTTTCTCATGAGGAACACAGAAGAAGATATTGTTTAGTATGTTGGTAACTAAACCGTTTTGGTTCTCCTTGACTTCTATTGTTTGGACAAAACATAAATCAGTGGAAACAAACTGGTTAGTTGCCAATGTTACTAGACTTATCTTTTATTGGTGAGTAAATGATGACAGAATTTACATTTTTGGGTAGGCTATCCCTTTAATGTATAATAAGCATAATCTAATATCCCAGTTTTTTTTTCTCTCTCTCAGTGGCGGCTGGAGCACATGGAAGCCTCTGTGGCTTTGTGGTTACGGTCTTTCAGGCAGTACTGTTGGTGTCATTGGTTTGGGCCGCATAGGTACTGTATGAATTATTCATTTTTTCCTCTCTCTGCCATAAAATAAGCTACCTATACATCTGCTGTGTTATGTACACCATCTGTTCTTTTAATAAAGTGACACATTCCGTGACAGTCATAGTTAAAATGAACCACTTTACACATCAGCAGCTTGTTACTGTATGTAGTGTGATCTCTCTGTATAATTGAAGATGTTGTCCCATTTATGTTTAAACAACGAAGGTGAATACTTTAGACTATCATTACCAGGAGAATTCCATTGGCTCTAACAGATTTGTTGAATCGGTGACTTGTAGGTTTGGCTATCGCAAGGCGACTAAAGCCTTTCGGAGTGAAGAGACTACTGTACACAGGCAGACAACCCAAACCACAGGCCCAAGAGGTTGATGGGGAATATGGTAAGAACGACACAAGATGAGTGCATGTGGAATTGTGTGAATACAGGTGGAATAAAACGATTTAACAGCGAATAAGATGATCGCACAATGGCCTCTTTTTCGATCTTCACGCAGTGTCTTTAGACACCCTGGTGAGCGAGAGTGATTTTGTGGTGATTTCCTGTTCTTTGACTCCTGACACTAAGGACCTTTGCAACAAAAACTTCTTCAGCAAGATGAAGAAAACATCAATCTTTATCAACACCAGCAGGTAAAAGCAGAGCGGCAGTGGAACAAGCTTGATATTTTAAGGCTATATTAGTATCATTGCAGTTCTTCTGTAGTCTGGCAATACTCTCTTTCTTCTAAACTTTGCAGTTGGCAATTTCTCCTCAAATCAATACCGTTTTCTCTTTTCTCTAGAGGGGCGGTTGTGAATCAAGAGGACTTGTTTGAAGCCCTCAGCAGTGGTCAGATTGCAGCAGCTGGACTTGATGTTACAAGCCCTGAACCTCTGCCCACTGACCACCCACTGCTGACCCTTAAAAACTGTGGTGAATTCTCATGAAAATCCACTTTAATTCCGTTTATTTTTCTGCCGTGTATTAGTAGAAAAACCTTGTTTATGTCTTTGTCTTACAGTGGTTCTCCCTCACATCGGCAGCGCCACCTACTTCACACGTGGAGTTATGAGTGAACTGACAGCAAACAACCTTCTGGCAGGCCTGACAGGCTCTGAAATGCCCAGTGAGCTCAAACTGTAACGCTCTGAAATATAGACACCATATTATACATATGCAAAAAGTGAGTATAGTAATTCTAACCATTAATGCACTGCATTAACTAGATGAGATTGGAAGGGATAAACATGCATTATAACCATCTCACATGAATAACCTTAATCATGAATCGAACAAGATGACACTATTTGATATACTAAAGATGCACATTTGATCTACTGTGATAAGGCACGTTCAAAACACACTCCAAGCTAAAGAAGAATTAATGTTATAGGTATTTAATTTGTAACAATAAAAGATTTATTGAAACTTTTGTATTTGACATCTCTTGGCGAAGCACAGCTTTTAAGGAAATGGTTGAACCGTGTTTTCTAAACATTACGATTTTAACGAAATGTGAAATAATATAACCATTACATTGATTTTGCTGAAAACGTAAGTGTTTTGGGTCACCATTGACTTCCGTAGTAGAAAATTAAATATGATGGACACTACAAAAACTTTCTTCAAAATATCTGAACAAAAAAAAAAAAAAAAAAAAAAAAAAAAAAATTCATACAGATTTGGAAGTACTTGAGAGTGAGTAAATGATGATAGAATTTATTCCTTTGAAGTCCACAGCAATTTTAGTTTTTATCCCCGTAACACATTTATAATTAATCCAAACGTATAAATGCAAACTACCACGGTTTTAAAAGATCATGCAGAGATGAAAGCAGAGTAAATGTTATAAATCCAGTCTAAGTTTCAATTTTGACGACTCAGTGGGAATTAACTGATGAAAGATTTATTGCTTAGACCACCGTGATAACATTCTGTTAGACATCTCTTGTTTGCCACGATTTTCAAATGAGATTTGATGTAAACAAATCAAGTACATTCAACTGCATCCAGTAAAAAAAAAAAAAAATTAAATAAAACAAATGACTGAAAGGGACACCATCTCTTCGTGAACTGCGGTGGTAAGTGACTCTGTGCAGCATCGTCCAGGTCCTGCATGCTCATCTCTCGGAATGTTTTGTCAAGTTTCATATGCTGTCAAGCTTCTTCAAAACATAAGGTGCTGAAAAACAAAACGACACTTATTTCAACCATCAGAAACCTTCTGACGTTAAGAGACATTGCTCTGTTTGACACAGAATTGAATACGCTCTTAACTATACGCTGTTTGACTATAACGCTTTAAAGGTGACCTCTATGATTTACAGCCATAGACTCCACTAAAACGATAAGCAGCTGAATAGACGATAAATTAGCTCACAGCTCGAAACGCTAATTAAAAAAACGAAGATTATTTCCATTTTAAAACGCACATCTGATCTAACATACTAAACGCACGAAGCGCCTGAATACTCACTGACTCTCAGAAGCGCAACGTAAATCAAAAAGTTGCGAACAGACGTAATGACATCCTCGCGCATTTTTTTCTTCATCTCCTCCGGGTCCATCTTCGGCCCAAGCCCCTCGATTTTAAACATGGTTAATATGGAATCAAGGATTATATGTGCCTCGAAAGATCGCTCCAAGCCACATTCAATCCAAAAAGCATGCGGGAAGGGAAATACGTCATGTTGGACCCGCTGCTAGGACGCACGCTATTAGCCTGCTACTAGGCGCCTGACATTAAGTCAGGTATTTTAACGATCAATACATGATTACAAATAATGCGTTTCTAATAACAATTCATGGTATTTCAAGGCGCATGTATACTACAAGTTTGTTTTTAATAAATTTAGTAGAAAAAATACATTTACGATGTGTCATTTTAGTCAGGCAATATGAAAAACAACACTTCGTCCCACTGCTCATTGTTTTGATTTTAGGTGCGCGCTAGTTGTGAATCGTTTCTATCTGTGTATAGGCTACAAAACGAATACCTTTATTGGTCTTAATTATTTTATACAAACATCATCACAGATATTCTGCCGTTTATTTGGTATCCTGTGTCACTGAAGCATAAAGATTGTAGCTGCATGTAATTTACTTACAGAAAGTCTACATTAGTGTAACGTGAATAATGGAGCACAATGGACTGCTGTCCAGTAACGCTTGCCAGACACATCTGAAATTGGTTAATGGGTTCACTGAGGCGTCGACCATTTGTTTACCCAGTAAACGTAAACGAAATGATGTGAATACTGTAAATGGCCACGAAGAGGATGATCCGAAGGGGTTTCCCTCCAAAGAGAGCTTGAGGAAACGTAAGTCTGGCTCTTTGTGCAGGTGTAGAATAGGTTGCAGGATTGAATACAAATCACAATTTGAACTCGGGTCTTTAAGGTAAATGTACTAATAAAAAACATAATACATAAAGTCAACAATTCAATATATTCTGTCCCTATATGCACAGTATCTGTATACAGACCGTTTCAAATGTGAGTAACTACAGTTTTTCTTGTGTGTGTGTGTGTGTGTGTGTATATATATATATATATATATATATATATATATATATATATATATATATATATATATATATATATATATATATATATATATATATGTATATGTATATATATATATATATATATATATATATACATATGTATATACATATATATATATGTATATGTATATATATATATATATATATATATATATATATATATATATATATATATATATATATATATATATATGTATATATATATATATATATATATATATATATATGTATATATATGTATATATATATATATATATATATATATATATATATATATATATATATGTATATATATATATATATATATATATATATATATATATATATATATATATATATATATATATATATATATATATATATATATATATATATATATATATATATATATATATATATATATATATATATATATATATATATATATATATATATATATATATATATATATATATATATATATATATATATATATATATGTATATATATATATATATATATATATATATATATATATATATATATATATATATATATATATATATATATATACATATATATACATATATATATATATATATATATTATATACATATAGATATATATATATATACATATATATATATATATATATAATATGTATATATATATAATATATATGTGAAATTTACACAGAAGATAAAACAAATTCCATGTGTAACTTTGCTGTGAATCTAATTTTTGATTTTCTACAATTGCTAATGCAATATGCATGAATTACTTTAAATTATTAACCTAAATCAACATCAGTCTGTTGCTTAGCGGTTCCAGTTACCTTGTTTGTGGCTACACTGTTAAACATTAGGACGTTAGGATTTGAGTATTTACTATAGTGATAACATTTGTGTTAGGACAAAATTGTAATTCACTTGAGTCCTGTGAATTTCTTTCAAGGTGGTTTTGTCTTGATTGACGGCCAGAGAGGTGTGTTCCATTCTGAGAGCTGGGAGCCTAATGGCAGCACTTTATACCTGCCTGTAAATGGCACTTTGTTAGCCAACATTGAAAAATACGATCAGATCAGCTTTGAGCAGGGCTGCTTCTGCATCGGCAATCCAGCAGGTGGATTTCAACAGAAAGTCCAAGGTAGGCCTCGTTAGTTTTTTTGTTTTTTTTTATTTATTCTGGTTTCTTCAATCTTTTCTAGCAATTGTCTTTTTAATTTGCAGGTCAGGCGATCCATTTCTGGCGATATAGTGAACGTGAGCGAAAGCTTTTCATTTCACTTTCTTACTTGTTCACAAACTTACAAGTGAGTTCATTGTTTAATAGTATAAAGGATATTTGCATAAATGGATTAAGGTATGGCAGTATCTATCATTTATGTATAATTCCTTCTTCATTCTGTAGGTGTTCCAGGAAGTTGTCAGCACTCTTGATTGTCTCTGAGGATTCTGAGTACACACAGTGCCATCTAAACTAAAAAGCTTGGACCAATCGTATTTTATTTAGTGCAGCCTAGACATTTCTCTTTCTTTGTTAAAATGTATTTTATAAACATTATTTTAAATATTGTGATATCCGTTGAAATATGTGCCTTTGACACATCAGTGTATTTCATTTCTGTGCTGTTGCAGAGTCAACGATGAAAGGTATCAGCCGTGTTTGATATCTAAAAAGTGTATTTAGTTAAGCTTCCATAAACGCGGACACAATATTACACAATTACACAATATAGTAAGTGATCTTGAAGCCTTTGTTATTGCTGTAAGCTAAAACATGACATGAAAGTACTGTATTTTAGATGCCCGTGGAGCTCGTTGCTGATTTTGTGCACTATATTTGTACTCTAAAAATGTTGTATGTGTTGAAGCTTCGCTTTGGTGACTTTTTATATATATATTTTTTTTTACAATAAAATGGAAAACTAATAACTGTCAAATGCGTGCTTCAAAAATGAATTTTGTTGACATTTTGTGCAGCGTGTAAATGAGTTTTTGTTTCTTCATCAGAACAGATTTGCATCACTTGCCCACCAGTGGATGACCTGCAGTGAATGGGTGCCGTTAGAATGAGAGTTCAAACATTTTATAATAATTTCACAATCCACAAGTAATGCACACAACTCCAGTTAATCATTTAATTAGAGCTGTGTGTTTGTAAGAAACAAATTCGTCATAAAGACATTTTTAACTTCAAACACCATTGCTTTCAACTAAAATATGTGGTCCATAATATTGCGTTCCCCAATGAAAAACTCGTATTTGCTGAATCAGGAGAGAAATATGCACAGATCGAGCACTGAAGGAAGTGTTGACATGGATTACAGGTGGGTATTTCGGCCTGAAGTGACAGATAAAAGCAAAATGCAGCTCTTACACTTTAGTTGTCATGCATATCATTATGCTATTTTTAGCAGTCATTCTGGCATCACTCATTTATTGCATATGATCCACCGGTGAGCAAGTAATTTAATACAAAATTTCTACAAATCTGTTCCAGTGAAGAAACAAACTCCCTTACTCATCTTTAATGGCCTTAAAAGGTGAGAAGATATTAAGCAAATGCCCATTTTTGGGTAAACTATTGCTTTAAGTCCATTGCGTATATTTCAAATCCTATTGCTCCTCTGTATCCTTTTCTTTCTCATCTCTCGCTGTTTATACATCTAAAATGGCGAAATGTTACAAAATTGAATTAGAAATAGGAAAGGGCAAGAGGCTAATATCATTGTTCCTCAGTGTTACTCTCAAAATTGCTCGCCCCTTGGAAAAGTTTGCTCAAGTATAGACTTCAGTCTGTTCACACTCCCCCTCCTCCATCAGTCTCAGCGGGTAGCTCTCCATTCATTACGTAGATCCTGTGTGAGTCAGACGCCTGCTGTCAGACTGGAGAAATAAGATGGAGTGGAGAAACTGGTTGCAGTTTATTTGTTCTTTATGACTTTTCATGAGGTGAATGAGAGAATGCAATACGCAAGTCAGATTATAAACGTGTATTCCTTTTTTTTTTTTAAAAAGAGGAAATTATGGCTTCATTGCTCAAAATGCCATTCAGAAAGGCATTATAGCAAATTATACAGTGCATACAATGGCTATTAATGTTTTAAATGAGTCTGAACTGCTCAGCTTTAATGGTAATTTTGAGAGTAACTCTATTTGTGTTAAAAGCAGCTGGCTGATGGTGAATGTTCCAGTTATTATGGATCGCAGAGGGGTTATAAACACAGCTGGCAGCCAAGATTCACTTGCAGTTTGGTGCATTGAGACCTTATTGGCAGCAGCCTAAGTGATGTGTTACTTTTAGAGCTAAGAACATAAGTAAAAACAGCACCAGTAATGCATGTATTTTTAAGATGTATTTTAAGTTTTAATCTTTGTCATTAAAGTTTAATTTGATATACAACTGACGATAATGACCGAAATGACTTCAATCACCCATTCATTCTAAAATGGCTACGTCAGTGTATGTTTAAATGTATAAAAATAATGTATAAATCATGGAGAAAAAGGTTATCTAGTACATTAACAAGATTTTTACATTTTCTAAAGAAAATGACAGGAGTATTTACAGATACAGGCTCAAAAGCTTATTATTATCAAACTTACATTTACATTATGGTCTTGTGTAGTTCATCTCTTTGAACACTAGACTGCAGTGTAACACAAGCCATCTCTCATGATGCTTTACCTAAACTTAAAATTCAAAGTCTGGATATCAAACCATATATATATATATGTATACCTATACCTGTTTGTTGTTATCTTATCTAAACTTAACCTATTTTTATTTATTTTTTTACTTTACTGCTATATATATCTTCCCCCCTATCTAGACCTAGTACAAAAAGGGTATTTTTTCCCAGCCCCTAACTCCTCTCAGGTGGTACTAAAGCAGTATGCACGCTTCATTAAAGACAGCAAACACCTGTGTGCCTCCTGTGACTGTGAGGATAGAGTATTTAGCTTTCTACCATAGACATCTAGAGCTCTCTCATCCTCTATTTCAGCTGACGAGGGGCATTGGACAGCCCTAAACCAGAGTTTCTTTCCTTCTAACTGAGAATCTGATTAAATGAGGGCAGGTTGGTTCTGACAGATACCGAGTGCTGGTGTGGTGATGAGAAAATGAGCTCTTTATCACCGCCTGAGAGAGTGAGTCAGCATGTTTAGTGAGGATGAGATTTGCTCATTTCAAAAGCTTCCACGTGATCGTCAACCAAACTACGGTTTTGCACTTAAACATTCAATGGGGGTGTATGTTTAGTTAAATTGAGATGTAAATGATTTTGAATTTAACTCTGCCTATTTATCCAGTTTATATGCCATTAAAGAGAATATTGATATTGCGATAATGGCAATTATTATGATAATGGCTTATACGACTATGGCAACATGTGTTTATGTGTGTACTATGTATGTACTATATATGTACTCAAATGGAGTTCCCACCCAATTTTTTTTAACTCCAATAATCTGTTTTACTCGCATTTACATCACAATATGGAAAATGTCAAGTAACTTCAAATCAAAATGTATTTTATTTGCACAATATATTTTTTTACACATGGTTATAAAGAGGCTTTGCAGAAAATCAAGTCACGTTTATCAGACCTGGACCTTGTACAGCAGTACAAGTAAGTGCTCATTTAGGATTTTCTATACAGGATATATTGTTTTACATGGGTATATTATATAAACAAAAACTGATTACATTTCTATATCCAACTTTACACAGTATACACATTGATTTGCAGTCTACACAGCTGTGTGATAATTGAAATATATAGCACATTTTGATTAGCTATTTAGTATATACAGCTTTACTTATTAGATATTAGATTCAGCTTCATATTTATTCCTCTGATAATGATATTACAATCTAAAATATCTGTTTGTACTCCCATTACACTTTTGTCATGCAACAAGGAACGTTTCTGGAATACTCCTTCCCTCTGCTATTGGTTAAACAAACAGAAAGTCCCGCCCAAACTCACCCTATTGGCTGAGGCGGTGTTGCTATGTCAGGCTGGTCGGGATTGTCAAACAAAGCAAGGTTTTTCCCAAAGCCACGGTGTTTACACTTTGCAGGGAAATCAACATGGCATATAATTGTCTCTGCACATCATAAAAGGCGCTTTAACCTTTTAACACATCACATTTTAACTAAGCAAGCAAGTCTCATTTGACATGTCACACAGGAGTTGATGGAGGCAACCTTGGTAAGAGATAAATTACCTAAAGCCTATTCTGTCTATGATGGAGGTGCTATGCAGTCGCGTTAGTGCCTGAAATGAGCTCACCGTTGATGCACAGGCCAGCTGTGAGAACTTCAGTCTGATGTGACATCAGATCAGTGCTTACAGGCATCTGTGCTTGTCTAGTCAGAGCCAGCTGTCCTGTGCTATGATTGAGATCACACCGGCACCTCGTCTGTGCCAGACTAGCGGTGTTTGGCACTCGCCATCAGCCATTATCCAAGACCCTGCAGCTCCTCCATGCACTGCTGCACAAATGCAGTGTAACTGCCATCTGCTGAAAATCCTGTCACAGTCAGAATCTTTTAACCAGTCAGTGCATTAGCCAGGGAATGGATTGCTACACGGTAAGAGCTGGATGGCAGTGGATGGTGATTTTAGTTGGAGTTGAAAGGGGTGGGGCTAATCTAGACACATAATTACTGTACAGCAAGTCAACAGCACTCGTTTTTAACACAGAGTAAACCTTTATACAATTACTCTTTATTTGCTTTATATTTTTAAACAAAACAGAACATAAGAACAACCCATACAAAACTTTTACAACATTTATGGGTATTCAGATTTCGATCAGATTCTGACGTATAAATACAGTTAAATAAAGTTAGTTAGCTACACTAAAAAAACAATAAAATGCGGCTAACTACATTATAAATTACAGTTCAAATGTTTGGTGTTTGTAAGATTTTTAATATTTCTAAAAGAAATCTAATGCTTGTAAAGACTGCATGTACTCAATTTTAGTTTTATTTTAATTATTTTTTCTCCTAGATTGAGCCATATCTCCACTTCAATAGAAATTACACACACCAAACTTAAAGTTTTTATTCCTGTCTATATACTGAAGGTTTTTACAGAGGGATTTGTTCATATATAATTTGCTCAATAATATAATTTACCCCCCAAAAACGGTCAAAACGTATTGTTTTCTGTCTGTTCTAAGTATTTTCTGAATTATGGAGCGACAAAATACCAACTAAGATAACCAAAATTCCCTCTGTAAAACCTTTTTACTCTAATGCTTCCAAAAAAAATAAAATAAATAAATAAAAGAATTTTAAAAACTGGCTTCATCGTGTTTAGATTTATTTAGTTCTATAAATGTATGCAAATTAGCTCATATTTCAATAACTAATGCATCATTTGCATATTTAAGCTTCATATTTTAGAAATCTTGTATTACAAAATTAATATTTTTGCAATTATCAATGTAATCAATCAACTAGCTAAGGTGATAACTATTAGTAATTTTTTTACCCTATTCACCTGCAGTGTCTTGCCTTAATACCAGTGATTTTTTTCATAAATCTGTGTATTTTTGTAGCATTATAAATGTATTTACAGTTACTTAATTAAAGTGAAACGTTGAACTAATACATTTGTTTACGAGAACCATCTGATTTACTAGAAAGAATGAAGCTTGCACACACACACACACAAAAAAAAGGGAAAAAAATGTTTTTAAGCAACAACCGTTGCTATATGTTTGTTTTGATACTCCCCAGAACTGGTTTGTACAGATTCACTTGTATTCCTAGCACATTTGAAGCAGCTTGTCGCATATGATAACGGTTATCACACGTATCCAAAGGCTTCCCAAAGGTGTGTGTGACACAAAAAGAGATACTTTCTGCATGATTGTGTGAGCATCTTGCAAAGCTTTGTGGAATTTTTCCCCAGGGAAGGCATTTTTACCCTCAATAAGTCATAATTCAGACATTAAGTCCCTTCAGTGATGATAAGACTATATGGGGTTCAAAGAGCCCTTGGTCACACGCTCACCTGACTCAATATAAATACCCATGCCTGGACAGGAGGAAGATAGGGGTCGTGATAACTGGTTGTATGAATCAACACGGCCTTCTGAAAGAGCCAGCAGCCTGCGGACATGTTTATGCAAAAATATCATGAGAGGAAACAACATGGTGTGACTGGTGTGCATTTACTTCTCTGTAGGTTAGGGAAAGGTTTTGCCGTGCCCCGTGGCTAACTGTCATATTCAAACGGTTCCCAAAAGATTTGAGAAAAAATCCTGCTTGCACAGTGCTTTCTCCTGACAGCTGTCTCTAAGTTTTGCTCTCATGTGCCACAGGATATTTCGCTTGACACTTAAAAGCGACACACTAACACAAAAAAGATAGTATTAGCCCTCTCTTTCATAGGAATATCTCGAGTTTGCTACAAGTTAAAAACTCATTCTACAGCATTCAAGCGATAATGCTGCACTTCTTTCTTTGAAAAGGAACAAAAATGTGGGTACAGTGAGGTATTTACATGTAAAAAAAGATTGGGGCTAATATAAATTAATAATCACTGTTTTATAGCTACAAGACACAAAAATACACAGGTTACTGTGGCTAGTGTAGAAAAATAATACTTACTTTACAGTTATTCAATTCGACAACTTATAGACTATTAAAATTCTTTAAACTGCTTTAAATAACACATTTTAGCACATTTAAAGTGCCTTTATAAAATTGTATACTTCACATTTCTGCTTTAGATCTCTAATTTGCACCATTTTTGCATTTTAAGGAAAAAGCAGCACACGCCTAAATTATTTTTTTGTCGTAATCAACATCATGCCACAAATGCTGTCAATTGAGCTTAATTTGCACCAAACCCAGGATAATCCTTTAGATCTATCGTCAAGCATGTACACAAAATGAAAACTGGAGACAACTAAAGAATAATGACCCAACACATTAAACTGTCTGTCTCCTGATTACGTCCATTTCTCTGTGACAGGCCAATTGTGGCTCACTGTCAATTCGTTGGAGATTAGTAAAACTCATCTTTCTGATAAACTCTCTTTTCCCCTTTCCCTTTTCTCGCCCCCTCTGTTTCATCTCTCCTCTTGTCATTAATTATGCTGGGGCTCTTCTGAGTGGTAACAGCCAGTGGAGATATAATAAAGAACTCTTATCACTTTTTCATTACGTTCCAAATCAGGCCTCCTGGTCAGCGGCTACGGGATAACAGATTGGGCCGTGTAATATTAGGCCATGGCTGTGGACAGATAGTGGCCTGGGGTTGGATCTGATACACTACAGGTTATCAGAGTGATAAGGTTAGAGCTGCGAGATTGGTCACTCAATGGCACGGATGCTGGTTCACTGGCGGTATCACGTCAACAGCAATTATAGTCAGAGGAGTATAGTGCATCTTTTGGCTTTAGCAAGACCGATCATATGGATGTGTGAGGTCTTCTTCTCCATTAACATCCATCAATCCATTCATCCGCTTTTTCAAGCCAACATTCAAGCGAGCAACCTAGGCTCATTGGAAAAAACGTGCCTCTTTATACATTTCTGCAAAACTCAAAAAACGTACCTGGATGAATCGGTGCAGTTTGAAATTACCACTAGAGGCAGTAAAACTTTTACAGTAAAGTTTTATTCATTTTCACACAAAAGCACGATTTGCAGGTACGTTTTGGTTTAATAAAGGCTAATTTTCATACAGTTGCAGAATGTTGTGACTTCAAATAAACTGTTGTAACATCCTGCATGATCTGAAAAAGAACATTCTCCTCTCATATACAGCTCTATATATATGAGTTTTCTAATGAAGTAGGCTTACTCGGCAGCTCTCGTGGTACCGTGTTGCACATAGGTCATGAAAAGAACTGCGCAGAACTGCCGCGGTCACATATTATGACTAAAACATGTGCTTAAGCGCCACTCTCTGAACATTTTACTTTGAAACTGCTGTGAACCGTGCAGTAAAGCACATAATTACGGGGTTACATAAATGTATGTAGAGGCACGTATTTTCAACGAGCCTGGCTTGGAAAGATTCGGCTTTTAGACTTTTAACTGGACAAGAATGGATGGAAAATAACAAAATTAGTTTGGATTTTCAAAACCTTCAGTTTTTACTTCAGTAATACTACTTAAAATAATCATTAATACTGTAATACCAGTCCTTATCGCAAAGTGAAAACATCAAGGCCAACGGCTGTCTTCATGACAAATATTAATACTGAGCTCAGTAAAAGGGTGATTAGGAAACTATTTGATGTCACCTTCTAATTCCTTTAAAGTATGTCCTCAGACATCTTTTGAATCATTTGATGACTCATAATCATAATAACAGGGTCATACGTGGTGTTTTGCTCAGTGGGCTTCTTGCAAGATCTAAAGACGCGCATGCACATCTTTTGCATTGCCATTGTAATGTGAGCATTCAAAAACCCTTTCTGTGTGCTCAAGCTCATTCACAGACGTTTTCAAACGTCCTTGTTCTGCAGAATCCCAGGAAGATTGTTACTTTGCGGATAGCCAAGACACTAATCGTAAGGATGAAATACCAGAAGAAAACTTACCATCTGTATCAGCATGGTGACAGAGTCTGCCTCACAGAACGACAGACAAATTAAACCACAGCTTCTAGCTTTCTCTTATTTGACTCGCTGGCTAACAACACAAAATACGTGCTTGTAAATAACAGATGCTGCAATAGTTATAGTCAGTGTGCTTGAGCATATGGATGATGTGGAAAATGGAGTGCCTGTCAGTTATTGTAGATAAGTGCACATGCTGTTAATGACGTCTCTTATGCTACGTCTGCAGCTGTCTTTGTCCATTTACAGGAAATCAAAAAAGAATCTTCTTTAGTTTAGCATACTCAAAACTTTAGCAAGGAAAACAGCTACATAATGTCGGACATTTTACACAGCGAAGAAATACTTTTTACTTAAGGAAAGAAAAACAGGAAGAAGACTAAAAAAATAACAAATCCTTAAATTGCCCATTATGCTTCAGCCGAGAGTGGTGCTGAGATGCCAGCTTGCTTCAAGTTATTGATCCAGAATATCAAAGTTCTATTGTAGCTCTGCTTTTCTCCTGTAAAAACTCCATGTTTTTTCCCTCTCACCTGACTCTTCATTTTCACTTCATTTTAACCAACACTATGAAAAGTGCTGCAATTTTGCCTTTGAGAAAGATTTGTGTTTGTGTGCATGTACAGATGCAATTTGGTTAACGGTTAGAAGGTGATTTTTGATTCAAAAATAAGTGCCTTTTTTACATCCACATCCAGCACTGTTCAAAAATTTGTAATATGTTTCTTATACTCACCAAGGCTGCACTGATTTGATCCTACAGTAAAACTACAGTAAAAAATGTTACAATTAACTATGTATTGTCAAAGATGAATAGTAATGCTCATTTTCTTTTCAGTGTAATATTATTGTAAAGAAATTATTCTAATATGCTCAAGCAACATTTGTTACTATTAGTATTGAAAACAGTTGAACTGCTTAATATTTTGTGACAATATAAATGTTTTTACTGTTATCTTTGATCAATGTAATGCCTCCCCAATGAAAAAATAAATAAATCAATGCCCCCAAATCAGCTCTGCAGGATTTATACAGCGCCTTGATCAACTAAGAGTGAACAAATGTATACTAATAGTTTACTATTAAACTACTAGTTTGGCAGTATTTTAATTCAAGTGTACTTGAAGGTTTTTTTTTGAAGTGAATCTTACTTTATACTTTAAGTACTACTATACAGGTATACTACTATAAGTATACTACTACCCTATTTTGTAATGTGTATTTTGTTATAAGAATATATGAACATACAAAACTTACAAAAGAAAGGACTGGGTTTTTGCCTGTAAAAAAAAGCATAACTTTAGTCTAGCTTCTTGCATTCTTTTTTTTTTTTTTTATAAACACTTGAATGTGGGTTTCATAAATAAAACAATAAAGAAATAAGTAAACAAGATTTTAAACGAGCTGAAACAAAGCTGAAAAAGTCGGACTGGATTCAGAATGATGATCAAAGCATGAATGGAGTCCAGTAGCTTTACCTCTTCAATTATTACCTCTTCAACATTTTATTCCATAACGTTAGAAAATTTTAATCCTGTTTTATTTCTGATGATCATGTTAGATTACATGTGAAAGCAAAGAAAATGTGTAAATTGTGTGTTATTCTAGATATATGCCAAGTATACTTAAATGTAATTAATTTCCAGTACATTCCTGAGAAGTGCATAAAAAGTAGACAAAAGTATACTTTCCTATTTTATGTTTAAAAGAAGTATACTAATAGCACACTTGAATGAACTTCTTTTTCGTAAGGGAATGAGACTGTTCTGTATATAGTTCCTCAAAAACATCTACAAGAAAACTGAATGCAAGTTTATTCAACTAGATCTCTAGAACTAGAAAAGAAAAGTTCTCTTAGTTCTTTTACTTAAGGTTATGCTACCCAAAAAGAATACATATATATATATATATATATATATATATATATATATATATATATATATATATATATATATATATATATATATATAGCCTCATATTTCAAATAGTGTACAAAAATAGAATTACAACAACAAAAAAGTTTTTGTCATAATGCAATATAACAACCTTGTTCAACAATAGACAGAACAATAAAATAGACAGAACGGCAGACGTAGGCATACAGATGATGGATTGCTAGATAGCTAAACAATACAATAACAAACAATAGAAAAAGAAGAAGTAATCCATAAAAAATAATAATCTAATTCTAAACTGATAAGTTTACCTGTAACTGTATATGTGTTTTTCTGCCTATTTAGACATCATTACTTTAGCACCATCGACAGCAGTGCCATACATCATGCAAACAGCCCTCTTCACACAAATCAGGCTACGTAGAGCAAGGCTTGAATCAGTCATTAATGGGACATTTCAGTTAGGATGCTGCCTTAAGGTTTCGGAGACAGCATATCTCGATGTGTAACATTAGTCATTAGTAACTATGTCATGTTGTTGATTACCTGAAATATGAAATCTCATTTAGCCTTTCTACAGCCATACAAGTCGAGATAGATGGAGGCTGTCTAAATTGCAGAGAGGTATTTTGCCCTGTGAAAATGATTATCCATTCTACACGTCAGGTATTTCTTCCAGCCGTTAAATTTGCGGGATTTCAAATGAATTTTCAAGTATAGAAAATGAAAAGCACATCCATTTTAAGAGCAAGCGTGAATGTAGATTAACATTGCGGTGGGCTATTACTCTGACCAGTAGGAATTCTCCAAAGGAATATTCTCCACAGGGGCTCAGCAGAGTTTCCCCCTTCATCTCCGGTACTTGTGGCGCTTGGCGGCATGCAACAATAATGAAGGCAGCACCTGCTATGAATTCATTCATAGATCATCTGCTTCCTTTATTAATGCGTAAAGACTTACTAGGCGGGCTGCGCACCTCCACATCCAACCTCTTTGATTAATGTTTCTTCTGAAAACCGCATCAGTTAGAGAAGGCGCTATCTGGTATTTGTCTTTACAAGATCGTATCGACTTTTGTGAGCCCATGCAGAAAATGAACTGTCATGTACGCAACCGGTCACAAAATGAACGCCATTAATACCTCTGGACTAGCGTGGCCAGACTCGCCATCCTCCGCCTCGAGTGTTGGGAAAATAAGCACGTCTGTCTGGCTGCTGTGATGAGGGAGTGCTGACATCCATTCAGTCACATCAGAAGAATGGTTGTAATAAGACTGACTATCAGCACTTTTCTTAGAAAAACATTTTAGTGGGGAGATGATACAACAAGCTATTCCGGCGTGTGTTAGAGTAGCTAATGACATTATTATCAGCGCAAGCACAAGCGGGAGACTTCCACTCCACCCGGTGACCGCCATTCATGTCTGGGTTTTCACAGACGTAAACTGAAGCTCAAAGCCAGATCAACATGCAAACAAAGGCTGCTAAGTAGAACAGACGCATTGCACAACAACATTTCGCCATGATTCAATTCATAAGCACTTGATTGTTCTATTAAATTCTGAGTTATGTAGATATGCACTAATGTAATTTGAAATAACATGATACTGACAGTTTGAACCATTTGTTAAAATAATAACTGAATGATGAATGTAACTTGTTCATGAATCAGTGGCATTGTAAGCCTGAGTTTAAATTTCTACATTCACCATGTAGCCCTGTATGTTTGTTTTTGCATGGAGAAAACTAATCCTTTTCAGGTATATTAATAGGCTTTGTTGTAATTAATGGAGTATTTTGGTTGAGATCACGGTTGAATGTGAAACTGCGTGAGATAGATGTACGGCCTTGGAAAAAGTGAACTCTGCATTAATCTTGGTGCTACTCTAACCTTGCATCCCATTTAGATTATGGCTTAGAAATTGTAACAGCCAAACATGATGCACACAATTTCCCAGTAAAATGATAAACTTGCAATGCACAGAAACATGATCCATTTACTTTACAAGATGAGTCACTAGTTGTAAACATTCATAGTTGACATTAACTGAAACGTTAACCTCCAGGGGACAACTACAAACCTGATGCACTTCCAGTGAAGCTTCACAAAGATGAACTCTGTTCGATTATAGTTCTGGCCAGGATCTCCTTTTGAGCCCTTCAGTCAGCATTTGATTTATTATTTAGCACCTTGATAAAGTTAAAGAAGTGCTAAAGAACAGAGAGAGGAATAGAGATAAATATCAAGATCTTTGAGAGAAAAGCCAGTAGACTGGGAAAAAGAGTAATACAATATTAAATAATACATAAAGTGAGATTAGTAATGAATTATCATATACTGTTGAATAGAAAAGCAATGTTGGGATTTGGATGCTGGCGTCTATATCAGGCTTCTTATCTGATCTAGCAGGCTGCATTTGGACTTCTGGAAGAAGACAGCGCTAGTGGATCATCTTTCCTTTTCTTGGTGAAAAACTGCTCGTCTATCAGCTAGTCCATCACCACCTCTGACTAGCCTAGACCAAAAAGGGAAAAAAAGCTGCCTATGGGAATGACATATATAGCCAACAGAAAGCTAAGTATTTGTTGGTGTAGCAAACTTCCAGAATTTACAATGTGAATATGTCCCAAAAGACCCAGTGTTTGGACACTGCTCTGGTTTTAAGGATTACTAGGAGTCTTGATTTCAGTCCAGAATTCTGGCAGCAAAATAATGCATGTGATTGAGCTTAACAGACCTCAAACAGCCCTGTTCAGTAGTAAATGCCTAAAAAAAACACAATAACTTTACATGCATGAGAGACTTTTGTTCAGAGAATAAAATCCAGCTGACATCTGCCTGAATCCCCCCTATTGAATTTGACACCTTTGGTGCACGATCAATGCCAAGGATCAATGTTTGGCCCCTGCTGAAACAAACATTTTCAGACCACCCCAATAAATCATTTATTTCGCTCATGAATTATAGACTATGGATGAGAGAGACGAAAACAAAATGGACTCTAAGATAAAATTCCACCCTTTAAAACTACGCCAGCCTCTCTTTCATTATTCGTAGTTAGTACTAAGAGAGGCATTGTCTGTAATGAAATGCCCAATGCCTCAAAGATTCAGACAGAATCTGTTGTTTACTTTTAACTACTGAAAGCCATTAAGTGTCTCAGTTGTAATTGGATTCTCAAAAGGATGCCTGCTTAGTGCTCATACCTCAGAGCCAACATCAAATACACATATATCCCACAGTCATTGTATGTTAAAAGTCGCTTCTTTAGTCTTCATATTGTTTTGGAGCGATCCTGCAGATTCACCTGCTGTGCTTTGTCTCTGAAACATGTGTCTGACGTTCCCCGCATGCACTTATAACCACTGCGGAAGATAAGAAGCATTTCAATGGCGAGCACCAGGAAAAGAGCATCAGAAGTATCCGTTTTTAAAATGAGGTTTTTCTGCTGTGATACCTTTGGGGCTCTGGGTCCACTTAACTGCAATGTCATTAGTTAGGATTTAAATGAGGACTTTGTTGTTCCGCAGTGCTATCCATTTAGACTTTAATTACAAACAGAATGTTTGGTGGCATCAGGGAACAGAATGCCACATTGCACGCTGGATACTTATTCCGTTGCGCTAGTTGTGTGAATTTCGGTTAAAAATGAAGCTAAACAGCATAATATTGATTTAGATGTATAGAAGTTGAGCCTCCAGCGAGCATATCGCAGTCACACAACCCAATTATGCAAACGAGTGTAAGGAATGGAGTATCAGGTAAAACTGTATAGGTTGACATTGTTTATTTATTAGTTTAGACATTCATGAAGCATTTCTTGGATCTGGAATTAAATGGATAATGCAAGTCTGCTCCTGCGAGAGCACCCGAGGGCCGTTTGCAATCTTTGAGAATAGTTTCTCAACTGGTGGGTTGTGACCCAAAAGGGGCCGGAGGTATTTTTTAATAGGGTCTCAGACAGCAGGGAAAGCAATGCTAAATGGAAATAATAAAATGCAACTAACTATAAAATTGTGTGTGCTTAGGGTAGTAAAATATATCTTTTTAAAAGGCAGGAAAAAACGCTTCACCTTTTTGAGGCTTTATTCAGATCCTTAGCGGTTGTGTCTTTAATAAAACACTGCAAAGGTGGACTTCAATTAATTTATCACATTTTCTATTCAGCCTATGTCAGAGGTTTGTAAGCTGGGTTCGAGGAAGGTCTGCGGGAATAAAACAGAGGGAAAAAGATTTACCAAATGCATTCGTAGGATGGTCAGAGCTTAGTTAATACTGTAAAAAGTATGTGAGCCAATTATTTAATAAATAAATTATATACTATAATATATTGTACAAAGTAAAAATAGGACCTTATTTTTCATTATATTTTAATATGATGCTTAATATTTTATTATGAAGGTGTCATGAAAGGGTATCATTATATTTTGCATGCTTTGGATTTTGGGATAAGATTTGTATAACTTTTTTTAAAGAAATCAATACCATTATTAAGCAAGCAATATTTAAAATGTTACAAAATATTTCAAATAAATGCTGTTTTCTTGAACCTTCTACTAATTTAGGAATCCTTAAAGAGGATTTAGATTCATTATTTAGATTAATTATTAAGCAGCACATCACAATAACATTGATAATGAGATCAGCATATTAAAATGATTTCTGAAAGACCATGTTACACAGAAGACATTGCTAGCTGAAAATTCAGCGTCACCACCACAGGAATAATATTTTACAATATTTTGACAGTATTTATATATACAGTATAAAACAATGCAGCCTATTTGAGCATGAAAGACACACACACACACACACACACAAAAATCTAACTTTTGCACAACATATTATTCTGATGCTGTGTTGGCATGCTGCGTCCGATGTAAAGCAACCACTGCTTCAGAACTTCCAGCTGCACTAAGACACTACCCTTCCTTCACCGGACACTTCTAAAAACTTTGCACATTCAATCAGCCTTCCTATTACAAAGACGGCCGAAGTGCCTATCTGATCTTTCACTCAAAAGCTCAGGCATCAGCTCCTGTAGCTTAACCACAGACGCACAGAGTAATCCATCATGCAGATAGATATCGGTTTGCTCTTGTTCACCACTCTGAGCATGGAGAAACCTAACCGAAACAAACTAAGCTTTTATGCAAATGGTCATAAGCTGGCTACTGCGCCTCTGGGTATACGAGTACAAAATTTCCACAACTCACCAAACGCAATTACCTGAGATATTGTTTGTTTGCTCATGATTACAAATGCCACCACAACACTGGCTATACATCATCAAACCAGATGAAATGGCAAGGACCGAGCGGTGTTGGAATTCAATAGCGGTCTGTAGAGTGCGGAACAGTGTTAGCCTCAGATAACGTCAGTCAAAGGCTGCTTCTGCTTTATGCAGGAAAGCTTGTCTGACGCCCCTGAAATTGCAAAGAAGGATATTCAATAGGATGTGGAGCACACCGCACGCTGCATGTAATGAGTGCACCAGGCCCAGTGTCCCAATGTCACCAGCAGAGCAAGCCAAACACACCGGGGCCTCTGGAGAGAATGCATTGTGGCCCTCTGCCTTCCTCGAAAAAATTAAATTGGCACTTTTTCCGTTTCTCAGTACATTTCTCTGTGATTTTAAACATAAAAATCATAAGAGCACACTCAAACATAAAAAGGAAGGTCTTTGAGAGCTGTTAAACTGCATTTTAACATCTCATAAGAAATGTATGAAATTTTTGTTGCTAAGAGTTTAATGAGGTCAGATATGTCAAGTTTTTTTTAATGATTTATTTTTTTGGTGCTTTGCCTATAGTTTTGATAGGACAGATCATAGCTAACATGAAGTGAAACTGTAGAGAGAGAGAGAGAGAGAGAGAGGGCGGACGGGAGCAGGAAAGGTCTGCAAGCTTGGTCCCGAACTCTCAGCGCCCGAAGCACAACAGCACTGAACGTCGATGCGCTGCCCACGAGGCTACCAGCTCCAACAGAAATGTCAAGTTTTGCGCATCTCATCAAACGTCAGTGCCAAAAATGAAAACTCAAATGATGTCACTTCCTATTTCTCTTCCTTTCCAGTAAACAATTTTGAGTGGTGTGATGGGGCAGCTCAAAATTCAGTGACACAAATTATTCTTGTATACATTTAAATAGCATTTTATTTATAGTTCTGATACACATTGTTCTCATGGCTTTTTAAAATGCTAAATAAATAGCTAAAAAACAAATACATTGCTAAAAATCTTTATAAAAACGCCATCATCAAATTTCCACATTTTACATAAAAAAAGTATTAATTTTGAATGAGTGTATTTAAGTTAAATAAATAAATGGGCATTTTTTGCAGACAAATCTTGTGACTGTCACACAAGGAGATTCTGGATGGCAGTAACTAAACATGACAAGTGAATATAGCAGCAGTTATTGACTCTAAAATAAGCATTCATTATTTCTGCATAATTAGCTGTGTTTAATGACCGGTGTTTCAAATGAACAGTAAAGGAAAGCCCAACAATAGTGCCTAGCAGCCTAGCAGTTAACTGTGACAATCAATTTAATAACGAATGAATGCGCTGAAACGGACGCAGCAACTACGAGTCATTAGTGCAGCTGATTTCCTCCACCACGGTTTGCCAGCCCATTCACCGACTGACCAGCGTTAACTAGAGAGATTCTCTGATTCATGCTTTAATCAACCTCATTGTTGTGCTTGTTTTCACAGAACATTTATTTTCTGCACCCATATTGTTGCTGAATAGCTTCTGTACACATTTTTTATTTCTTGCTCTCGTTTAATTTTTAATTTTTTTTTGTAGTGCAGAAAAATTCGAATGTTTAGCCAAACGTATTGTTATTTCTTTTCATTTTCCTCATAAGTAAATGGATGACAGTAATAACTAGGATTTGCTTTTTCCCTGCGATTAACCACAACACATTTCACAAAGCTTTTGGACAAAGAAGCTAAATTTAATTCAGTTTCAGTTCTTTTGGGATAACATTTTACAATGTAGTTATTTATTTTGCTCTCACTTTGAAAACTGCACTAGAGAATAGAGGCCTTTTTTCCTTTTCTTTTTTTACACCCCTAGGGCCAGTTTTTGGGCCAATTTTCACATCATAGTTCAGACATGGGCCGGGCCTCGGGCCTGTTTAAGGCTTCTCCTCAATTTTATATTTTAGACATCCATCAATTAGTGATGAAAAAAAATTGCTGTGGAATGGTGGAAACAACGTGAGACTATGCTACCGTGACTGAGAGAGGCTTGACTGTGTTAATATAACCCCAATCAACTTTTTACTTCTATATGCACATTAACTGGGCTTGATTCTGTCTTTCTGAAGGTTTGCAAAATTTTTCGTTTTACAAATACGAAAATTAAAATTGCTAATGAATGGGAAATGCAAAACAACAACAACAACAAAAATACAAAACATAAAAATAAATAAAAAATAAAATCAATAAACCCAGCATAAATCTGAAAATCAGGAAGTCTGAAAAGGTCTGGTACTAAACCACAAATGCCCAAAAGCAATGAAGAAAAGATATGCTCACACACTCACTCTGTTAATATTCCAGATGTGCATGGACTGATTCATGTTCAGAATGCAATTGTAAAAATATTTTTATTTAATGTTCACAATTTACTCATTTCTACATATTTCTGTTGGTTTTATTTAAATATTATTTATTTAATTATTATTATTATTGTTATTATTATTACATAATATATATATATATATATATATATATATATATATATATATATATATATATATATATATATATATATATATATATATATATATATATATATTTTTTTACTCTTCAGTAAAATTGCTAAAATGCAACTACAACCAGACTAATATATATATTAATTGAGTAATCGCATACAAAATAAAAGTTGTTACATAACGTGTGTACACTGTTTATTTGTTATGTATATATAAATACACTCACACAGTATATATTTAGAAAAATAAAAATGTATATACATTTATATTTATATTCTATATTACATAAACATACAGTGTACATGCATATGTATTATATAAATATTATTACACACACACACACACACACACACACACACACACCCAAACAAATGCACACACCCACACATTTATACATATACACATATATAAACACACACACACACACACACACACACACACACACACACACACACACACACACACACACACACACACACACACACACACACACATATATTTAGGAAACTGCAACTGCTGCCATTTTACTGATTTAAGTTTTAACATACAGTCTGGCAAGTAAATTGAAAAAGCTCAAGGTCTTTGAATAAATTTTTTTATTCTGCCATCATTTACAAGCCCTCATGCTTCCACAAACCCACATGACTTTCTTTTTTCAGCAAACATTTTGATTGGCTCTGCTCTCTTCCACGCACTAAAGGTTGATGGTGACCAGGAGCTCCCATTTCTACATGTAGAGAGGACATCCTCTATTAGTATGTACATCCATAATGACTGCGAAGGCACTTGTCATTAGCACTTCAAGCAGTTCAGAACTCGCTTTTACCTTGTAGGACGCCCTCTGTACTCCACTGCAAGTGCAGTCCGACTTCACTACTGTGTTAATTGGCAGACAGCGATCAGGCTGGTCGAACAGATGCCAGGTACACGCTATAAATAGATAAATAGGGCTCCTCTCTTATGATGCACTCCCAGCCACACCACCTTGCTTGCATAATGGATTTATGCTAATGCAGCTCACCATGAGGGATGTGCAGGTAGGCCGGCACGCATTCCGCCTCCTGAAGTAAAAAAATAAATAAATAAATCAAGACACAAGGAGGCATTAAAGGATGCAGGTATAATTTATCACACTAGAGTTGCGGATGTCGTCACACTACTGCTTGAGGTATAGGGGACATACATTTCTCCCACTTAACTCAGACTAAGATGAACTGAAGCAAATCTGTCGA
Organism: Puntigrus tetrazona; assembly: GCF_018831695.1. Lineage (NCBI taxonomy): Eukaryota > Metazoa > Chordata > Actinopteri > Cypriniformes > Cyprinidae > Puntigrus > Puntigrus tetrazona. The sequence continues at coordinate 14,949,315 of NC_056712.1, forward strand.
GCAAGCCGCGTCGGGGTCCTCCTTCAAAGCTCCTCTGCAGCAATGTTGTTAAAAGCCATTCTGAAAATTAGTGATGCAGTCAGCCATTTTTGTGGCAACATGGTCGTTTGGTACTTGAGCTGAAGAGTGTACTTTTTTTTTTACGATACTTTCTCTTATTCCAATTTAAGATGCACTTTTGCAGGTTAATATCCTCAAAACGTTAAATATTGTGACTTGTTTTCTACAACTCTGAGAGATGTCTCCACTTGGGTATAAAGGAATCAGAGAGATGGATTATTTTTTTCTAAAAATATATGTAGAAATATATGTACTATGTATGGAACAGTGACAAAAATAATAAATACTTTTTTTTGTAAAAAAACAAAACAACAACAACCAAAAAACAAAAACCGTGAAGCACTAAAATGTCTAAAACTGAAATAAAAATAAAGCTAAAAAGAAAGATATATTAAAAAACTAATAAAAAATATAAATGTAATATAAGAGCATTACAAAGTTACTAAAACATTAAAATAAAAACATAAAATAAAATAAAAGCTAATTAATAATTATAGGAATGGAAAACATTCTAAAATAACATAACTAATACTACATTTACAGGGCTGTTTGTTTTTCAGCTGGCAGAGAGGGAACATACAGTATTTTTGCAATTATTAGTAGAAATATATGTGTTTCTTTGAGTTCAATATACTACATATTCACATGAAATTGATTATTCAGAAATCAGTCATAACCATGAGCACATTACCATGTTAATGTGTATTCAGTATTCAGCAGCTTGGACAATTCTGCAGACTATGCTCACAGATATAGATATCTTTAAAGTAGCAAAACCTCTGTTTAATTCCATTTAAATGAGAGAAAGAGAGAGTGTGTATAATTTAAATTATACAGCTAAATTACTACTTCAGGGACAGAATTTAATTCAATATAAAAATGTACAAGATTTAGTTGAGTATGAAAACTGACAGTTAACAGATTTTACAAGCTTCACTAAATAATGTGCTAATTCAAAATTCACTGATTCACATCAAGTCATGTTTTACAGCATTTATTCTTCTCTCACCTAATGTGTTTGATATCGTTTTTTCATAATTATTATTTTTTTTTAACCAGAGAACGAATAATACCGATCGAGGACAGAAAACAGGACAGCTCTGCTTCTCTGGCTTCTCTCATCACTGGTGCTCACTTGACTGTCTGTCTGTCAGATTTGACCTCTGTCTTCTAAGACCAACCTGCCTGACATCTCTCTCAGCAGATGCCTGCACAGAACAGGAGTGACATGTCAGATTAAGCTATGACAGTCGTCTTGTAGAGCAACTGCTTGTGTTACATTCGGCTCTTGCTGCATAGCATGTGGTCTTGCGTGAAACTCTCGCTATGTGTGACTGTAGGTGAAGTTCACAGTGTGAAAGACACAGCAGGCCTAGTTTGTCAACCTCCTATGGTGACAGGTGTATGAATGACCACAGGGATACTGTGTAAGAGAACAAACAATTAAGTTACACACAAACAAACAGTGAACAAAACTGTGCCGTTGCCACATCAGCTAGGATAACTTACTCTCTACTCTGGTATTCGTCAACCACAGGGTAAGCAAGCAGGTTCCAGGGCCTACTTGGAAAGATTTGACTTTGTTAAACCTAGAAAACAGAATAATATAATATTTTTTAAGCTTTAAATATTTTTTAAGCTTAACTGTCAGTTAGATCACATTTGTAGTTTGTGTCAAAAGGGAGCCTGCACCTTACTGATAAAGTACAAAAAGGAAGATCCAAACAGCAAGATTTGACATCTCTTATTAAAGGCTTGACTTTTAGTGGATTTTAAAGGCCATTAATCCTCTCTGTCAAAACAGTTTCAGGTTAAATTTAAAGGGATAGTCTTGATTCCTGGCTGTTTTGAGAACTGTGAGAATGACTCTAGAGTTTAATTACAATCTTTAACATAACATTATTAGACCAAAGATGTCTCTAGGGTTTGTATAAGCATAGTAAAAACTCAGCAGTGTTGCTAACATGGCTAAAACACATTTTCCACTTTCTTTAATATAAATAAAAAAAGCAACTATTAAAAATATAATTTGAGAGACTAATATTTTGCAGGCAGACGGATGCTGTATTTATCATTATTTCATTGCAGCACAGCTATTAATGTTTAATCAGTCCTGTTATTTTAAAGAATGCATTCTCATCTGTTTATTTATTAAATATTTTTCAAGGCTATATACCATAATTAAAATATACATGTATTTTTGAAACACAGAAAATAGTCTCACTGAAAAACGTTTATAGAATGAACACATACAGCATATATATCATACAGTTTTGAGATTAATGCTGCCTATGCACTATACACGCATCTTTGAAAGCTGTTGGATTGCTGTTTTGGGTATCATGAAGTTGCTGGGGTTTGCACCTTACATGATGGATCGTGCCTGAGGGTCACACATTACACAATATTTCACTACCAAGAATCCCTGACAACTTTGTCTTGCTTATAAAAGCACATGCTTGAGAAGTGATACAGGAAATGATGCAAGATCGTGCATGAGTGGAATTTGCACTGTATCCGGTTTTCTCGTTGGCTGTCGGTTGCTTCCAGTCAAACACCAGGAATCTTCAAATCTGGCTCAGGTAAACCACGTTCCTACAGAGTTTAGCTCTAACCCTAATTAAACACACCTGAACATGCTAATCATTGTCTTCAGAATCATTCGATAGGATAATGGATCTCACAAGCCAGATTTGAGGATCCCTGTCTACATTTTACACTGCAAGACTCCGAGTCACAGACAGGTCTATGTAAATATGTATATTTAGCCTGTTAAATATTTTTCAGCATCAGCAATACATCAGCACTTCTCTTGGATTGCGTTTTTGATAAACGAGCTTGAGCATGAGCTCGAGCATCAACCAATTTCCCTCAGATTTTTTACTTTTGTTTGCAACCTTGTGTAGTGTATACCTGGCATACACTGAAAGAGAACAACAACAAAAACAATTAGCCACATTGACATTTATAGATGTGTAATTTAGATACATCTGGAAATGCAAACAGAAAAAAGTGTTGCAGAGTAAATACTGTGGTGGCCAAAATTATGTTTTGCTGTAGTGTGTAGTAGAAAATATCCGTTTACATCTGCCATTATTTGTAATAACCATTCTTCAGTCTGTCTGGAGTGACATGTTCCAAGAAACTACCAGCAAAGATAGAGTACTGTTAAAAGTTTTAGGCACTTAACTAAATTAAAATGATTGTTTGCCAAGACGTCGCAAGTCTGATTAACTAATCACATTGACGTTAACCTAAGAACACTTCAAATGCAGCAAAATCAGATTTTGCGAGATCAGATCTCTGTGTGAAGCAAACACCTTGTGCAAACAAAAATTACACACAAGTTGTTCTCTTTCAACTTATGCCAGATATACACTAAAGAAGAAGAAGAAATGGATAGTGTCAATAAGGTCTGATAATGTAAACTGAATCAAGTAAAGGGTAAATAAAGAATATGCCTGCCTAAAGTCACAATATAAGAAATGGAGAGCGACAACAGGGCTTCACCCTGAGCATGTTAATGTTCAGTGCCGGCGGCCAGGAAGTAGAGGGAGGACATTAGCACTGTGGTAATGACTGCTCCCCCAGAGCCTTGAATAATGCCTGATGCTGCAGTAAGGGCCAGCCAGGATTACCTGCTGCCGCTGACACACTGCCCTTGTAGCCGCCGAGTTGCAATTGGGCTGGAAAATGGCTCATCTCACACCCTGCCATCCAATTTCCTCTCGCAATGATAGAGAGGTGTACTCGTCTTATCCACTGCCCTTCAGATGCTCTTCTGCATGTGCAAGCTGACTGGCACATTTGAACACACTCTAGTGCACCCTAGTCCTGTTGGATGTAGAGAATCACGTTTGCAACGTCTGTGAATGTTGACATAAAGCCATTGAGAGCCGGACTGCTCTTCTGATAGAGTGCAAACACACTGTGTATCCTTGAGAATCTCCTGATTTGACCTCAGAGTTGATGCAATTTCCAATGGCATCAATTCGATGAAAATATCCAGTGATTCGCAGTCTTTCAGGGACTATGTTAGATGCTATCCAGACCTGTTGGAAATCATTGAAATTTACAGCATGTATCATCTTAGCTGCTCTGGGCATTGCTCTGTGATTGATCTTGAGTGCAAAGAACTGGCCTACTTGGCTTCGAACCTGGAAAGCAGCCTGCTCCTCTCTGATGTCCTTGCTGATTGCTGATGATACTCGTTGCGTGATTATTATGCAGAATATGTTTATGGAGAGAGAGTACAGTTGATGCAGCAGAAAGAGTTGCTTCTTTTGGGTCACATCAAGATTCTCAGAAAGAAGCTGTGGAACAATGTCTGACATTTGAAATATTCACAGCCAGAACCTTCAAAATTGGTTTCTTCCTTGATTTTGTGGTTTGTACACATTTACAGGCTCTTCTGTTGTTGGAGGCTCTGAGATAATGAGCCTTTCAGAAGGACTTTTTTTCTGTCTTCCAGTAAAATGTGAGGAGGAGCATCTTTTCAAACACGTCCTCAAGAGTGTTCTGGATCACAGTGCTATCAGAGGCTGTTTTGTTTGTCTTGTAGCCTTTATGTCTTGTTTCGTGTGTCAGGACACCTTTGGCTTTACAGTCTGATTACAAAAGAAATGATTACACACCTATCATCTTCTCTTTAGGCTGTGATCTCACAAGCATTGCTACGAACTGTCAATCAAGTGACTGATTAGTTTTATTTTGAGACTCCTAAAAATACCAAGAGGATTAATACCAAGAAAAAGATTAAAAATATGCAGTTGGAATAACATTAAATATAATATTAGTAAACATTTTGAGTGCGTTACATGGATGGGTCTTTCAAAGTTTAAAAACTAAGCAAAACAGACAGTGTGTGTAACAAAGTTGTGCACAAATATTTAAAATCACCCCCTTTGAGCTTCTCACATAAAAAGACAACAACATACAGGTTTGGAACGACATCAAGGTGAGTAAATAATGGCAGCATTTTCATTTCTGGGTGAACTATCCCTTTAATGATCGAGCAACACATTGCTTGCCAAGATCTCATTGTAATTCATGTGTAACAGTCGACATTGCCAAAGCAGATACTATCTACTGCTTTTGACTCTACTGTGAATTCACATCACATTGATTCATTTTAAAGCGTTTTCACTTTCATGTTATGATTGCCTCTGGAATCGTGACAATAGATTAAGTGATGGCCATTCTGTAACTCAGAAAGGTGCAAAATCACCATCTATTCCTTAGCTGTTGCTTGATAGAATCAGTATAATTAGTCTGTCTTAATCTTTAGCCAACTAAAAAAAAAGATCTCTATTTACAGATATACAAGAAATATCAAAATTTAAAGACTTGGACTTGGTCAACCTGCAGTTTGGCATCATCTCTACTTCATATCTTCGACCGTCCTCCTTTCTCCCTTTCTCTCTTCTTGTCTCTGTCTCTCACAGCAGTCTGTCTCACTCTTCCGGGGGAAACTGAGGCATGCGAGACCATGTGGTGTTGCAGCATCAAAGACAAAAGCTGTCAAAAGACGGGGAAAGGAAAGCAGGAATAAAGGAAGATAGAGGAAGTGGCTGGGGGCTACTTTTGGCAATGGGATGGGTGTATAAGCTGGATGTTAAAAAAGACCTTCGTAAATTGACAGTGAGACGAAATAAAACTACCAGTCTGGTAATTCTGCAAACGCATGCAGACAAAATCATACGTTTTTTTGATGCTTTGATTAACAGGATTAGATGAATGAGCTTTTCCCAAGTCTTCATTTAGACCTCTATCTGATGAAAGACCTCAGGTAATTCAGCCTGTTTGCTTAGACATCTGCTTGAGCTTCTGCCAAGAATCTGATTTATTATCCAAAAGAGTCCTGCCCACAGGTTACTTTAAAAGCTACTTGGTTGATATAGTGTATATTCAGGCTGAGTGTTCTTTAATGGGAGTCAGAGGAACTCTTCTACCTCGCATTCAAGCCAAACAGCTGATCTGGGGGACATTCCAGTGTCTGTCGTCTGGTTGTTAACCTTCCCTACGGAAATAAAAATATTTAAAATTGTAATGCCATTCTATTAACTGCTATTATATGCTTCAGCAGACCAAAAGTAAGAGTTCCAAGCTCCTATGGTGTTCAATTGTAGTTTGTGTGAAATCATATTACAAGCACCTTTGCTTTGTATTCTCAGCATTCCCTCCCTAGTCTATCACAATTCCATCAAACTCTTTACACACTCCTGTGACATATTGCTGTACCGACGCTGAGCTAATACACTCCTCATCCTTTTATCCTACCACTTACAGATTGTACGCCTTCATAGCATAGAGCTGATAATCTACTGCCTGCAGCAAAACAGAATCTTTTTTTTATTGAAAGATTGTAGGATTACTTGCAGCCGCTTTGCGTTCACACTCCTGCTGGTGGCAGTGTTGCCTTGTGCAGTTTGTCGCATCCACGTGTGGCTTTGTGGAGGTTTTGACAGGTCACTGCTCTCTCCAGATGCCCTTTATTTAAAATGCAGCAAAGGGGCAGGGAATGCGTGGGCTTGTTGTATGACAGAGTCTGAGTGCAGCCGTAGTTCAACGCACACATTCTCAGACAAACAGACACGCGCACAGACTGTCAGCGACACGGGGGGTCAAAGAGCTATTCACTTGTGCACCTATTATACATCTTTCTCTGTACTCAAGGCGTACCGGTGAAAGGGAGAGTGGAAGGGGGTGAGACAGAGTTCAGGCTCTGTGTTTGTCATGTCTTTTGCTCAAGAAGCACTTTCAGAACTAGATGTGGTCGGAGACTTTGAGGAAGCTCAAAGATCAAGCAACTCTAGACTTACAGTGAAGCGAAAAGGAAACACTTTGGCAGTGAGAAACCAACAAGAATGGACATCCAATGCTTACTGAAGTATCTCCTTTGAGATCTTTTGCTTTATCCTCATATTTGACCCTTATTATGGTGGTGAGGGTGATGTTATGGTATAATAAATACTACACACAATATTCACATAGAATGACAGTATTTCAAAGAATAACCTACTATGGTAGTATAAAACGTATTATAGCTATACTTTGGTAGATGATGGAACTTCACTCCACTCCATTCCAGGAATAGTGATGGAACTTCATTCCAAGAAATAATGGCACATTTCAAAATATCATGTTAACACCATTGCACTTGCAGCCCCCAACACACAAAATAACTTGTACCACCATAGAAGTGATAATACATGTGCAATAAACATGAAATTTACTCAGCAAATGTCCTTTTGCACATTTTGTTAGTTTTAAATCACCCTAAATGTGTGATTTTACAAAAAAAAGGTTACATCACTTGGTACCATTTTGCATAAAAATTCACCCAAAAAATGAAATCCTGTCATCATTTACTCAGTAGTTCCAAACCTCTATAAAAAAATTGTAACCAGGCTGTTTTGGTCACCACTGACTTCCATAGTTGGAAAAAAATACTATGGAAGTCAATAGTGACCCAAAACAAACCTTCAAATTATTTTAGTGTTCAGAAGAACAAAGAAATATATACAGATTTGGATCTACTTGAGTGTGAATAAATGCTGACATAATTTTCATTTTTTGGGTGAACTATTTCTTTAATTGCTCTCTTTTTATGTTCTTATTAATTACTGAGTATGTATTATCTGTATTATCATTTTTTTCAAGTTTATTTGTGCAGCATTTTGCCCACCAAAACAAATCATTGCAAAACAGCTTTACAGAAAATTTCAAGAGTCACAAAAAAACCTTACCTTTTAATTTGCTTTAGTCAATGGACCAAATCTAACCGCTGTATAAAATACACACCCACACACATACATACATTTGTATAAGATTACTGTGCAACAAAACAAAACAAACAAACAAAAATGGACAAAAATAGATGTGTAAAAAGATTATATCTTTAAACCATGTGTTAAATTACAGTATTAGGCTTACTGCATAGACAAATTACACAAGGTCAAGTGGAAAGTTTTTGAACACAGGATTCTGACGAATGAAATACGTGCGTCAAAACTGACGTCACTTTGTAAAACTGGCAACACAGTGTGAATGTTCTGCTCACCCATGTCTTGATTATAGAGGCAAGTGAAGTACATGAAATGTAGAAATTGCTTGTGAAACTACCACCTGCCTGTGTGATTTACTGCCTGCCAGGACTTCTAACAAAACCTCAATTCAACTAGGCAATAAATCGAGTTCTAAGCCATCACAGGTCCCATCAGATAACCATTAAGGAGTTAAATGAATCCCAGTTTCCTTCTATGCAAATTGTCACATGGATCTTTCTCATTAACAGGTGTAGAATATTATTCCCACATCTATAGAGAATCATCTACCCAGAATTCCAGCTACGATCCTCTGCCTCTTCCCTGTTGTGTAACATTTCTGCTAGTGATTATACTGCGCGGGCCCCCTTCAGTTTCCACGTCTTGCATTTAAGCGTCTGTGACTACTGTTCCATATCAACCTCTGCAGCCCAAATCAGCCTCTCTAAACACAGGCAGCCTCTCTCTCCTCTCCTGGTGGTCGGATCAGCAAGGCTCCCTAAAACCTAATCCCTGTTGTGCTTGACAGAAATGCCAGCCTCAAATAGAGTTTTGCCTCCGAAAGCGCCCCTGCAAAGCCCAAACATGGCTTTTATTTAGCCTTACAATTCCGACCAATCGTCCCCCTCTGAGCTGAATGGAGAGGGACAGGCTGACAGAAAGACTGAATGCAGGGCTCATAGAAACATGGAGATTAGGGCTTGTTCTCTTTAAACCGAAAGTTGTAATGTGCTACGCTTAGTTTGAATAGTCACACTGGCTGAACACAGTCCTGAGAGCCGATCAATCAAGCGTTTTTTCTTATTCCCACTGTGTCGGTAATCAGAAGAGAAGGTGAGAAATAAGTTAGGGATAAATTGGAAACAGACCCTAAAAGAAATGCAGGGCAGTAGGAAAGCTCATAATATTTTAGACTCCAGCTGCGCTTATGCTGGTGGTAGGTAGAGTGCTGGGAAGTATCATCAAGTGCCAAATTGCTCATTCTCATTCAAAGTGAGGTACATCCACACACAAGACAAACACTTCTATCGGTGACTCTCTCATGTTGAGATCAAATAATGAGCAAAAGGCTACTAATATTACTGTTAATAAATTTACACAGTGCTGGAGTAAAAGTAAATCAAATACACTCATATAATAATTAATATAGAGTTAACATAAATGATAGAATAAAAAAAAAAGAAAAATAAAGAAAAATATTAAATCTTAAAATAATTTATCCACATTGCATATAGAAAACAAAAGTAATTGCCAATATTTATTTTACAATTCTCATTACATCCGAGTAGATCTGATAGATTAGAACTGTGAGATATAAACTAGAATTCTGAGAAAAAAATAAAGCAGAATTTCAATATAAAAAGCAATTACATTATTTTGTTACTTTTTATTTCTGTCTTTATATTTTATTTTGTGTCTGAAATAAGGTTTCATTTAACAGCCAGAAGACAAATCTTTAAAAGAGATCTTTCAGGGTGCGATTATCTTTGACCCTTATCTATATTATCATCTATTGGGAATGATGTGGGGAACAAAGTGACCAGGTTCAGTGCCATATTTATTAATGATTTGAACCAAATACTTCAACACTGATACTCATAGGTGTAATGTTTGTCTTAGCCTTCCCTTTGTTAAGGGAACTTGGGGCAAACATTCCACTGAATTGGACAAAAATGCTGCTGCTCAACCAAATTAATTCTATTACGTCTGTTGCGAACAAAGTCAAATGAATAGACAGTATTGATTATGGCATTAAATGAAGATTACTCATGTTGCATCGTGTTTTATATTACGTGTTTTTAAAAACAGTATTTTACAGCATTTTATCCAATCAGTTCTGTTGGCCAGTCAGAGCAGTTTAAATAAGTGCATGTGTTTTCTGACTTAATTTAAAGACAGAATCAGATGTATGCACAATGATACAAGATATTCATTTCATAGTGCATAAAGCTTCAGTGCTTATGGTTATGTTTTATTTATTCTTTTTGAGAGAGAGATCTTGCAATAGAAGTTATTGATATCAAATTCACTCGCTTTTTGAATAACGATGCAAAGGAAACTATACAGAAATATCACTTTCTAATGTTTTTTTAATATAAATTGTAATTTCAATATTTACAAAAGTGATTGTAAAAGCTCAAAATAGTGAAATTGACTTGGCATATTAAATTGTTCAGACTACTGATAATGAAAACCATTTTAATTGGTATGGGAGGCGCCAATTATCAAACCAGTATTTAAAACAAAAACAAACAGCTGGGACTCTTTGCTGTTTATGGTCTCGGTTTATAATCACCTCCAGGGTGACAATGAATCAAACAGACAAAAGTACGTCAAACAGTTTATGTATCCACTCTTGTTTTATTGCTATTCAGAGGACTATCGGAATTAGAGTTCTTCTGGCATAATTGTCATCTTTTTTGTATAATAATAACTCTGATTTCAAGAAATAATGTGTTAACATAAAGATGCATATACTGAGAGCAAAACATTAAAATAAATCTGAGTGCGCTACATTAAGTCCTGACAGGATTTTCACAACTCCATCTGTGCTACTAAGGCAGTTGCATCCGTAAGCTGCTGTAACTCATTTCTAATTGCCGAGTTTTGATGGATCCAGGAGACGCTCTGTCGTGAACGCTACTCTCACCTTCAGCCATGCATCTGTCTCGTCACCTCCCAGCATCCTCACATTCATTTATTGCACTATATTAACACACGGCTTGCTTAATTATTTAGTGACTCAGATCTCCGGAGAGTTGCTTGAATTTTATTATGCATAGCCTGCTCTTCTTAAAGCAGCCTTCATGAGCCTTTATAGCCACCATTTCAGAGGGATGCCCGCAGACAAGGTGTCTGAAATACAAAACCAGAGTCTACTGAAGGGTAGCGGTTTATAGTGCAGTCACGTAGTCCACATTTCGGTGAAGTGTGATTATATGATAATTTGATGTTTGCTTCTTACCTTTCCTCTCCATCACTCTTACAATGTCTCCATCTGACTCAGCTAGATCCCTATGAACAGACATAACCTTTTGACAAAACACACATTCAATAAATTATCTCGGGAAACAGGCAATATACTTTTGATTGTACGTTTCGAGCAGTCACAAACTTACTTTACAAAGGACCAATAAAGAGAGAAAGCAAGGAAATGAAATACACTTAGGAACAGTTGTTGTCACATTGGATATTTTATTGTTTTTGCGAGGTCGGTTATTGAGACTTGCTCAGCAGGAGTGTGTCCCGGGGGCTTTACCTTCCAGCGACACTGCCATCCATTCTCAAATAGCCCAACCAATCACACGACTATCACACACCCTAGCTACACAAATCCACACTGGTACTGAATTCCCCTGCTGGACAATTATGATTACCTGCCCGGACACAAGCAAAATGATACAGCAATAAAATCTTTAAAGCTATTTCTCACCTAAAAAAATTCAATTGTCATTGTTTAAAAATGCTGTTGCAAATGTGACCCTGGAGCACAAAACCAGGTCTTAAATCGCTGGGGTTTATTTGTGGCAATAGCCAAAAATACATTGTATGCGTCAAAATGTTAAGTATAGATCCTGTTACATTTTGTACATTTACTACTGTAAATATTAAAACTTGTAACAAAAACTGCAAATGTTTGCTTATATATGCATGGCTAAGAACTTTGAGCAACTTTAAAGAAAATGTTTACCAATATGATTGTATTCTCCTATAATAACAAACCATACATCAGTGGAAAGCTTATTTATTCAGCTTTTGGATGTTGTATGAATCTTTATGTAAAAATGACTGGTTCTGTTGTCCATGGTCACAAATGTGTATGCTGTTTTTACGTGCATGTTTGTTTTCTTGGTGACAGTATCAACTCCAAAATGGGCAAAAAAAAAAAAAAAAAAAAAAAGAAAACAAAACAAAAACAACAGCCACAAAAGTAGGCAATGTGACTCATGCACTATATCCCCTCTGGAATAAAAGTCTTTATTCAACTTGATTTTTATTAAAACTAAAAACCTTTTTCTTTCTTTATTTTGAAAATATGAAGGTTACATTACAAGTGTCTTGAAAACATGCTGTCAAAAAAATTGAAAATGAAAAAAGAAAATGACATATGCCTTTTATTCCCGGCCTCGGATAAGCGGAAGAAGAAGAAGATATGCCTTTTACATATAGTTTATCATTTTGTTTTGTCCCAAGCCTGGTCTTTGCCTATTGAAGTATAAAAATGTATCATAAAAATACGAATTATTACAAAAAAACCCCAAAAAGTACAAAAGAAAGATGCAAAAATGGACCAAAAATAAAAAAAACAAACAAAAAACTATTTTACAATTAAAATGTAAATTCTATTCCAAAAAAACATTTTAAATATAATTTGCATCACAGTATATGAAGTAAAAAGTAAACACATCTGATATGTGGAATAAAAGTGACAGCATGGAGACAACTGAGTACTTCCAGAAAAGCATACAGGTTTGGAATGACATGAGGGTGAGAAAGAAAACCACAGAATTTTTATTTATTCCTTTATCGTATCATTTTACTCATACAGTCTTTTGTACATTGTACGGACAGTAATGTATTCAGTGGCTTATGAAACCTTTCTTAGAATAGCAAACATGGCTATCCCATAAACCCAATTATCTGGCAGAGGATCATTTCAGAAGCTGTCACTGCAGGATTGTAAATGGGAGTGAGGCTTATTCAAAGTTGCGGTACACCCATCAGATCTACCTGTAATATTCTTATCCTGTAATGATGAAGCTCAATCACTGACCCCTAGTGCTCACATTACAACTGAAATGAGAACGCTGGGGGAACAATGGCGGCGGGGCGTTCCTCCGTGCGGTGCAGTGATGGTGGGTAATGCTGGGGTGAGGGAGAACAGACAGGTGTCTCAATGGGAGCTAGGCATGGGCATTCAGGCCTGTAGGAATGCAGGATAATAGCAGATGATTGGAGGGGTGAAATTCCCCCCCCATTCACCGAACAGTCATGTAATTACAGCGGCGACCCCTCAGAACTCTCCTCCCTGACTCCCCTCAGACACAGCGTCTGGGTTGAAGTGAATGAGTCTCCATTATGTCCTTTATTTATCTCTCGGTGTCTCTTTTTCGCTTTCTTTTCTCACTTTCCCACTGACAAACAAAACATTTATGCATAAAAAGATAGACTTCCTAATGGTGTACTGCGAGAATGTTTGTTCTTCCCTGTCACTTTTGCAGGCCATTTTAGTACTCAAATATAGTCACTGAAAGCTTCAAAGTATCCAATTATCCTATTTAAATTCATTAATATGAAATGTTTAAACATGAGGAATTAGGAATAATTTATATCTAATGCTTTGATACTCTGTGAAAACGTTTCATACACCACTAATATGCTGAAATCTAAATTAATTGGTCTTTTTTTGAAGTTAAAAATGATTTCAACAACTCAATCAGCCCAACGCCATTGTCATGCCAAAAATAAATAATTAAGGTAACAACTGCATTTTCATCTTGATTTTAAACTGTGTAATATGAACGGAATCTATAATGAAAACACTTTAGATCCTCATACATTCGAAATATGTTGACTATATCGGATTGTTTTGTTGATTCAACCTTTGCAAGTCTGTTTATTGTCATTTCTTTTTAGCACAGCAGGAAAAGAAATCAAAAAAGTATCTTAAAGCCAACCTTGTCTCATAAAAACAGGTTCCTCCGTGCACTTTTTGTGCAGCGCCGTTTTACCTTACTGCACGTTTCGCCGCAGTTTCAAAGAGAAATATCCACTGAGTTCAAATATCCCAGCATATTAATATTGTTTTGAAGTCATAACATAATATTCTTCAAGTAATTGTGCTAAAATAATACTTTATTCATCATAACTCTGTAAATTTGTGTGAAAAGGAATAAAAGGTGTTATAGCTGCTTCTAGTGTTCATTTGTTTTGCAAACCGCGGTGATATGTACTTGTTGATATGTATTTTGTCTTTAAATATGCACCAAGGTTACAGTTTATTTTAATAATGTCCTTGTTACAGTGTTATACATTTAACATTAATTAACTTGCTTAAGGTTAGAAATAGCGGTTAGGATACTCGCGTTAACATTCATAATTTATTCTTATCACAATAGTTAGTACATGTAACATATGTAACAAGGACACCTTAAAATAAAATGTTACCTAAAATGTAACTGTAATCCACACACACACACACACACACACAAATATTAAATTGATTTTCTTTCCCACATTGCATTGACTAAATGCTTTTTTATTTAATACCCGTTTTATTTTCTGTTGGGTTTATGTATATATTTGTGGTCACATTCACCGTTGATAGTCAAATTTTCATCAACAAAATCCAGTCATTTCAAAAGGAGTCCTTATAATCCAAAATGTCACACAAGGATAAAAGAATACAAATTTTTGCCACATTGACCAACAGAAAGCTGACTTGTTTGAAAGTGACTGCTTTGCGAGCTGTCATACATCTTCATGCATCTACATAAAAATGAATCCTTAAAATGGCCCTTTTTTGCCTGTGATTTCAATGCATATGACCACAATTTATTGCTGAATAGTATGTCCGAACAATAAATAAGACACGATCACTGATTCTTATGCAGATTACTCAGAAGTCATTGCTCAGGATAGTAAATGTGCCAAACCATCTTAGATCAGTTTACCACTTAGAGCTGGAGGTTAGAGCATCTGACCTTTAAATACCAGTTTAACACAAGCCCTAGGTTACCCTCTCAGCTTGTAAGTCATGTAATTACAAGACGTATGACATGAAATGCATGAGTAATATCAGTCTCACTTCTTTGTCGTATGGGGCTCTCTATGGCAGGCATAAGAATCTTCTTTTCTGATGATAGGGCATGTTTGATACCATGGTTACCATGACTCACCCAACCGCTAAATGATGTGTCTAGTTCATGAAATATCCTCCTGGTCTCCTGGTTATCTACCTGCCCACTGTTGGAGTGATACGTTTGTACCTGATTCAACCGGAAACCCCCTTTAATGCTGTAAATCTGTCTCTTTAACTACTTTTTTTTGTAGCACTGGGAATTTCAGTGATGCCAAAATGATTCATTTTTTATTTATGGCTCCCTGCATCTTTCTTGCTTTCTTTTCCTCACTTTTCCACTGACAAACATTTGCTCATAAAATAAGCGTTATGTGCAATGCTTGTTTGTTCTTCTCTGTCGCATTTGTAGGCTACTTTAATACTCAAATATATGCTCTGAAACCTTCAAAGTATTCAGTTATCTTCTTAAGATTCATTAATATGAAATGTTTAAACATGAACAATTTGAATGTATTTATGTCCTAAGCCTCGACACACTAGAATGTTTTTTAATACATTGCTAAAAATTGTGCTGAAATACTGTTTCAATAGTTTTTATTCAGTTAAATTAAGGTATAAACAGGCATTTCATTATTTAAGGCTATTGTTTTTAAATGTGAAAAATAAAAAAGATCTAAAATAGTCAATATGAATAATCCTCAAACTCAGACACAAATTTAGCCAGATTTAATCATTGTTAAAAGGCTGAAAAGACTTGATGTTCAGGTTGGGGAATACCAACATTCAGCTGTATGTAGAAACATGGTATATGTTTACATGCAAGTTCAATAAAAGGCGTACCAAAAAAAAAAATATTGATGGACAATATTTAGCCCATGGGCCTCCATTTGAAGAGCCTTGTTCTAAACCATTTGATCTACTAATTTTAGAACTTACTTGTCAACAGTTTTAATATGAATACACGGCATGTATTTTTTTCTGTGATGCTGCGTTTTATTTTGCTCTAATCAGAAGCTAGATGTGGAGTGTCTGAGGGGCTGGCTTCCTCTTCCTCTGCTTTGATCATTGAGCTGTTTTATACTGCATTATCATGCACCTGTAACTGTCGCTCAGCCTTCAAAAGGCATTATATTCAGGGCACTACTGGAGGTGACTCAATATTTAAATAATACTACAGCACTTTGGGTTGTCAGTTTACGTGCACCGATGAACCTAGTGGGGATTTTCCATCACTTTTCCTTGCCTTGCATGCTCTATCTTGGTTTTGTTTGCTATTTGGATCACTTATTCTGTCTGATTTTTTCATGTCTATAGAGACAAAATAATTTAAGTATGGGCTAACAGTTATTACAGTAACATTACTGTAATACATTATTCCTTCTTATTTGAGACCTAATAAATGGACATTAAATACTGAGTAAGACCTTGAAGTATCACAAAATACGAAACTAGCAGTTTTGGGGTAAATCAACTTGTCAATTAAATGATTCAATGGTTGTCAAGAACAACAACATCTGACTGCAGAATGCAGCAATTATCCAATCAGAATCAAGATGTCATCACAAATATTTACTTTCTGAGCTTAAGCTGTAAACATGAACACTAATGTAACTGGAAAAAAAAAGTTTAGTTTCTGCTGGGCTGCATTTTCCAGTCCTAGCACAGTATTAGCACAGACAGTAAAATAAAGGGTGTTCATGCGAAAAATGGAAAATCCGAGCACTTGGCTAAACTGCCAATGCCATATTTCAGAGCACAAGATTATATCTCATCATGTTAAACTTTGACATTTAAATATTCTTCCCCCATATCTAAATTGCTCTCCATTGGTTGTGCAAGATAGTATATACTAAGAATTTTGTAGTTGGTGACATTTCACATAAGAATATAACATTAACATACTCACATCCTTGGATGCTGAAATTTTTCATTTTTCTGAGATCTTCCTGTATGCAGCTCTTTAGTGCAACTTTTGCTTTATATATAATATTGATGGGAATCATTTTTATTATTTATTTATTTTAAAAAAAAAAAAAAATCCTCAGTTTTTGGTATTACTTTTTTTTTTGCATTATTGAAGTGTGTTTTTGTTATGTGCTGTAAATCGCCTCACACAATGCTATATTTTAAAAAACTAAAATAACAATAGTGAAACAGTGGGTTTTCTTGCCTTATTCTCTTGAATGCATCACTAGTAGGTCTAAGACTACTTGAAATTACAACCCGAGTGCTGGAGGTGTTTTTTTTTTTTTTTTTTAACAAATTGCTTTAAAAATTGCTTAAAAAATAACAGTCTCCTCTCCTCCTACCATTAAAGACTAATGCATGTGAGCAGTGCCCTAACCTAAAATAAATTAAAATAACAACTTCTATCCCCAAACCAAACACGCAAATTCAAAATGACGTTCACAAAAAGACAGCTCTCATTTTTTAGCATAAAAGAGCAGTAAAATGATTTCCGTTCTCAAACTGTTTCTGATCAACTTCATTCATATCTCTTTTCCATGCAGACATAATTATTCAGTAGCTTTGCAATGAAATCTTGAAACTGTTTTGCTTTGAAATGCCTCAATTTGAATAACGAATATTTTCTTTGTATCTCACAAAAAGTGCCATATTGTTTATTGAAGTGTCTTTTACTTAAGCATTTTAAGTTTCAGAATGGCAACGGTCTATTAAAAATGTGAATCATGCACTCTTAGTCATCATTATTTAACAGTTGTCAAGCTATATTCTTGTTTCTGTTTGTAGTGGGTCCACTTTGTGACTTCAAACAGGTTTCTAATAAAAGATGTTTGGCAGTACATAGTCTTTTTATGCATTTTAATGAAACGTTCTTTTTTAAAAGTCTGATGATTTAGTTTTAATGTGATTTTCTAATGATTTAGTTTTAATGAGATTTTCTAACCTGTAGTGGTGTCATCTTATCCCTAGATACAGTACACTAGATGGGCCAAACAAGTTGATATGTCTCTGCCAGTTACATAACAAAAGTTCATTAGCTATCTCTATACCCTTCCATGGCATCAGTTACACAGTTATTGTGTTACTCTTAAGCATCTGAATGTTTAATGGACACTGGCATGGAACATTTCTGTGTAAGCTGTTCCTATAAAATGTCTCATTTCATTTTTCTCATGACATGTTTCCCTCCCTGTTTTCTAGTCTTAGACAATAAATTGCATGTTTGTCAGACCTTGGCAATGTGTCTTGGTGATATTTCAGTCAGGATAGAATGTCTTTCAAAAGGGGGTTTTGGTTACCAGGCAACAAGTGCTTGAACCAATCAGGAGCTAAAAGGTAAACACTGATAGTCTTATGCTTCAAGTTTTTCTCAGCTGATGTGTGTTATAGATGCACCTATTCTAGATTGTAGATTGTAGATGACATTCTTTAAAATACGATAAGAGTAACTGGATTTCCATACTGATTTACTGATTAACCGATGTTAGGCGAAAACTTATTCCATCTTGCAATAAGTCAAGGCTACGGATGTTGGTAGATTTATGCATATTGTACCCACTGCACTAGCCATTTTGTCTTTTGAAAAATTGACATTTTGCGGATTTTCAATTGAATTTTTAACAGAAAATGTAGTATATGTTTTAGCTTACAATGGCAGTAGCAGCCTATAATCACAGTTTTAACTATAGGTTAAATCATGCAACATCCTGAAACTAAAAGGTCTTGTAAAATAAAAAAATAAAATAAAAGCATAAAGGTAAATTGAGTTATAGGTAAGATAAAATTAAGCTCAACAGTAAAGTCAACAGCAACCTGTGAATATTTAATATTTTATATATAATATTTTATTTTTAATACGTGAAATTTTTGCTCATATACTTCAAAAAATAAGGGTGGATTTTTGAAATAAAAATAAACAAATCGAATTAGAATCCACTTTTAGCAGTGGATACATGGTACATTTTTTCATGGTCAGCAATTTGATTAATGTAGCTTTATTTTTCATGATCAGACGGCTTACTGTGCTTCACTGTTGCTGACCAATAGTGGCTTAAGTTAGAGGTGAGCTCATACAGGACAGAAAGCTGCTTGAGGAAAAAAAAAAATTGTGTTTACAATTTTGTTCCCACTATATACGTCACGATTCATTTTCATTGAGAGAAGCAGGCATGGAAGTGCACTGCTGTGAAACTGGTGTAGATAGAATGATAGAGAAGCGGGTGCCGCCCCAGAGACGTCACCACCCGAGGCGACTGCCTGTTATATCACAATCCGCCACACTTAACACAAAGACATGACCTTTAAAACATAGCATAAGGCATTCTCTAATTCATCAGAGAAACTCTTGCAGTCATAAAGTGTATTGCAGATGGTCACAAAAATCTGATCACATAAGTCAAACACAAAACTAATAGTGCCAGATTTTACAGTATTTACATTAATCACACTTACAACTGACTCATCTCTCCAACTCTCCCCCAATCATCTCTGAAACTCACCAGCTGATAGAGATCATGAAACTCTTCCCTCCTCATCTGCATTGTTCTCCCAAAGCAATGTCACATCATATGATGTGATTCATTAGTTATAGAACATGGCCATTGCGAAATACATGAAGTCTGATGAGCGTGCAATCATTACTTTTCTCTATAGGTGCTGTTCCCTGCCTGTTTGTCCTTGCCTAGATTGATTCTGCAGACAGTGTGATGATAACAACAACAACAACAACAACAACAACAGGAAAGCCCATTAATTAATAATCATTTATGCCGAGCTTCACTTGAGTAACATGCTGCATCTTGGCGCTGATAGACTGGATACGCAGTGGAAGTGAACAGGTATTGTGCTAAGCTTTAATAAGTCTCATCAGGAGAAGTCAGTTATTATTGTGGACTCAACAAACCGTTGAAGCATTGGATGTGAAATTAAAATGGGTGAGCTAAAACTTTAAAAAGCGGAGTAGGAGTGAAAGGGGTGATAGAATGAATTCAGTTCATGTTCCACAGCAGATTTACAAAATATTATTATGATTATATTCATATATAAATGTTGATTTGAGCATGTGTCACTCAGCGACAGAATTAATGATAAATGACTAATTTGACTAATTTGTTGTTTAATTAAATATCTTTGCAGGTGCTGTTTATGGTGGCCACCTGTAAAACTAGTGAAACTTGGGATGGGTGTTTCAAGGTGTGTGTGGAGAAGATGAATTCTTTGTGAAAAGTTGAAAAAGCAGTAACATTATCTCCCTGCATACAGAGCTAGTGCAGCAGAATTACAAGCACAAACTTATTTAACTATATTGACTAAACAGAAGTCTCAATTTCGTTACTCATGGTTAAGGTTTAGGTGCAGAGATATGGTCAAGACAAAATTTTGGGATTAAAATGTTCCAGGGTCAGCAAAATGTGTGGACTTAGGAACACATAGAACATAGGACGTGCCTTAGAGAGCCATTGTTACAACTGACACTTGTGTCCCATCTTTGCATGTTGTGTTTTGCAAACAGCGTTTAAATAAAATTGATAATGGAGTCTAAGAATTAGTGTATGGTTTTACAGATTTGGTGTGCAAGTTCTGGTGTTTGGGTGTCAGTTTTCAGAAACTGTGCGCCAAGCAAAGATTGTGTAAGCAGTTGAACACCCCAAAAAAAAACAAACAAACTGTAGAATGATTTTTGAAGGGTGCTACACTGAAGACTGGCTGTCTTAAAGTCAGGAAAAAATATTTATATCAAATATAATAAATAATAGATGAAATAATAATAAAATTGTACACATTTTTTATTAAATAAATAATTCATCATTAATTAATCTTTATACCTGCAAAATGTTCTCCTTCCACTATTAGGTCATTTGCTCGCCTCCACACTTGTTTTCTGACCTCTCACAAAGCCTTTTATCTTCGGATTTTCACTGGGCTCAAGCATCCTTATGAAAATATGGAAATGTAATTTGTCGAGTGTTCCTTGTGGAAACCATAATCCAATTATGAAGTCATATCAAAGCAAAAGTTCTAGCTGCAGAGAAAGGGAGAGAGGGAGAGACTGAGCAAAAGGGGGAAATTGCTCATAAAACCTGCATAGAGGAAAAAAAAACTGATCAAAAGAAGTCTTTTATTCCAAGAAAGAAAAATCACATTTGGTCCACAGGCTTGTTGGGTGGTATTGAGAATTTAGGCTGAAAAGGACATCTGTGTCTCAGACATCAATTTGAGTACTTACGAGCCAGTGACTCATTTGTTAGAAGACTTCAAAAGGTTCAGAGACTTCCCTACTAAGCTGCATATTCAATGCATGTTCTGACTGAGGTTGAAGAGGCCGTGGAGAATTTTTTTGTACTGTATTGTTTGTTTTTGTGCCATTGCAATGTTAGCCTTGAGACTGATTCTGTATCCAGCGCAAGTTTTCCAGAGCCACAAACCAAGAGTTCCTCATTGTCAGCACCCATATGTTGGATGCTCAAAGGGTGCTTTGTGTTTGACTGCTGTCACAGCCCTGGCATCAAGGTACACATACCAACAAAACCTCATTAGCAGAATTATGCCAGCTGATATTTGTTGAGTTTGTGCAGGGAAATTGGATGGTGTGAAAGAAATTAGCTGATTGTGACATCATAATGGCTTTAGAGTGTAAATTACAGCAATGCACGATTTCTGTGGATGTGACACATGGGAAACAGGGAGAAATGCTTTGTGACACATTTTTTGACACGACAGCCATCTTTCATCTGGGTAGCACCAGCTTTCTCATACTTTGCAAATAGAAGAAGCCATAAAAATGATAAGACCTGCAACGCTTTCATTATGACTTTGAATTTTAGAAAATTTAGCTTTGTCCCGATTGATTTCCTTGATTTGTTTTTAGCTTTACGTCCATCAGATTGATACTGAGCGATCATAACGTTGGATTTTCTTTTAGTCAATTAGTTAGACATTTAAATTGGCCCTGTCAGCTCCCATCACTGCAGGCCTTTGGGTGATTAACATTGTTTAAAATTGAAGTGAAGCGCTTTCACACAGGGAGTGAAGACAGGCACAATGGGATTATCCCTAACAAAAGGATGAATAAAAAGGAGGTGTCTGTGTCATGCATAGAGGAAAGGTTGAGCAATGAGGATGTAAGTCCAAATACAGCGTCAGGTCATCGTCAGATTACCAGTGACATGGCCATGTACAGTAAACAGTGTTTCACCCAATTCCATAATGTGAAAACTATAAGATAGATACATGTAAATATTTTCAACAAACTGCAATACTGTATGTATGTGTATTTGTATACACATAATAAATATACATAACACACAGGTATATTATGGAAACCAAAACTAATAATCTAATAAAACCAAAAACTTTTATCACCATTTTTCATTTGACAGCACTAAGGTGTGTGTGTGATGTATTTACAGTTTTTAAAGTTTTTAAATGGCAGTTTATATGCTAAACATGTAAGATGAAGCTTAGGGAAAGGTTTCATTTTTCATTCTTACATGCACACATTTTGTATATGTAGTTTGAAAAAATACTTTATGCTAAAAAATGTAAAACCTTTGATATGATTGCAATGAATCAAAACTGGTGGCAGTGTGGTTGCCATTGAGTCACCTGTGAATTGTCAGCTATCATAGACGTGACCTTCAGTGGTTATTTCGGTTTCTAAGGTGCTGCAAAGATAATTGTATCTTGCAGTGCAGTTTCTCTCACTTCTGAACAAACCTTTCTGTGAGACAATAACATAATATACGAGAAACAGTTTTCACAGTGTGTGTCTCTTTTGAGGGGACAACTCATCTACTGCATTATGTGCAGTAATAATTATACTTCAGTGTCCTTTATCTTGGAGCGTGTTCTTGAATGGGGGTGGAAGTGTGTCCCTAATCAGTCCTGCTGACCCATCTTGGCAGTTTCCTGTTACCCCAGTGACCCTTGTTGGAAAATGACTTATGGGGGATAAATTTACGACTCAGTATGCCAGTCACAGTCTGACGGGACATTTAGGGCAGACAGGTCTCGCATGGACGTTTAGATGTCTGTTTTCACCTCGAAATGACAAACTGTACATATATCACAGCTGTCAGATAGGAGGACAGTCATGAAATATAGTGAACGATTACACTTACATATTCACCCGCCCTGCAAGATCTCGAAACCTAACAAACAATAAAGTCAGTCAATATATTTTGTGAATACTAAAGTAAGGTTACTGACAAAACCTCTTCAAAAACAGCCAATTAGCTATCAAAAATGGTCTCTATGGTGAGTAAGTTTTTGTCTGCGAGAAACCATACCTTTTTCAAGTGTTTTTCATCTATGGGCACTTTTGACCATCTACAATTATCAATTAAATGCCCTTAAAATACATTCAAATTTACTAGTTTATCTATGATGACCATCAGTTTCTGGTAAAAAATGTTGATACAGTTAAGTGAATGAAAATACATGAAAGTTCCTATGTATGATGTATGATGGATTAATGATAAAAGCACTGCAAAAGTTCACCGATTTACTGTGGCCTTAAATGTAACAAAAGGAAATTTTGTTATTTTTAAATAAATGTATCTATTTGGAAAAAAAAAAAACTTCCAGAATTCCTCCTACACAAGGTGAATAGACCTTAAAAATGTTTCTTTTTTTCCCACCACAGTAGAGAACACCTTTTTCTTAAACGAGAAGTTGTTTCTTATCTGTGTCCTAACAGACGTGCAGCAGACTCAACTTGCCAGCACATTTATTTCACCCCACTGCATTTGAACTGTCACAACTCCATACACTTTCTAAAGCATTTAAATGAATACTGATATACATGTTCTTTCAATGCACAAGGCTGCACTGATCTCTATGAACTGTTCGGTGATAAGGCAACTTGCCGTCTTTGCTCTTTAATTTGAAACAGCAGCTTTAGATAAGGTCGTAATGCTATATGGTTTAATCTCTCAGCGACAAGGGGAAGTAATACCTAAGGGTTCAGGACTGTCGTCTTGATTATCTCCCTGCTTTTGGTATTTTCTCTGAGGCAGTAGAGTTATTGTGCTAGCTCAGAGTTGATCTGCAAAAAATCAAATCTTACGGCACACTTTATAGGGCAACTATAAAGCTAATCAAGGGCAACTGTCATTTCTTATAAGCTGTTAAAGGTGAACCACCCAACTGAAAAATTCACTTTAAGATGGTTGCTGTGTTTTAGAACATGGTAGTTGTTTTCTAGTTGGTCTAAGATGGTCATCAGCTGGTGCAAGCTGGAAGCTTTAAAGTTGAAAAAGCTGTTTCTTACAGTAGAACATGATGGCTGGTTGACTAATTAATGACCAGCAAAAAAAACACCAAAAAACAACTGCCATGTTCCAAAACTTAAAGCTGGATTTTCCAAAAGGATAAGCATGCATGTCTTTGATCTGAAGCCTCTATAGAATAAAAATAGTTTGTTCTTTCTTGTTTACATATCTGTTAGTTAAGAGTGATTTGTTTAAATGGATTAATTCAAAAACACTGATTCATTCAGAAAAGTGAAAATCACAGTCACATTGTGTTTCATTTTAAATCACAGATTGAACTGGTTGCTTCAAAAATGAATCATGAAATAAGTCATTCAATCAATTTGTATGTTCATGTATTTGTATGTCCATTAAATGTTTGAGTGAGTCACTCAATGATTCCTTTGACTGATTTATTAAAAACAAGGATTCATTCAGGAGCGTTTTGAATCAGACTCAATTAATTTGCTCAAAATCTGCGCTAAACTTCCTAATTTAACGAGTGACTCTCTTTAGTCAATAAATCAGGAACAAAATAGGTTACATTAATTCAGTAAGGAACAAAACAAGTTGCCTTTCTTTAAGAATAAGTCATTTAATTCTTTATTCAACCACATTGATTCACTGAACAATGCCGCCACTGTACGTTACTCACAGATGGTCAACATTTAATTTTTTTTAGCTTTGACTGATTGTTTTATTCTACAAACAATTATTGCATTAAAAAGTGCTTCGCAGAACTGCACGAGGACATTTTAAAACTCACGTAACATTTCCAAGTAAAACAGATCAAACCTGCAGAGCAAGAAACAGAACTCTACACACGTCCTCAGTCCTTCTGCAGTTCACATGCTGAAACATTCGCTGGAGATCTGGGGGTGGGTGGGGAGCGTGGCACAGGATAGAGCTCACAGCATTTGTCCGATGAAAGAAGGGCGGCCTGTCAAACGTTTTGTAGATTAATCAGCAATGACACATCCAAGGGGTCAGCGGGAGAAGAAGGCCTCCCTCGGGCTCCTCAGCTCTCCTAATCAAGCGCTCTGTCGGCTTTCAGAGCTTTTGGTTTCTGACTTTGAGGATGAGGCAGTAATCCAGCCTGAATTCTCTTTAGAGAGCTGTGCTACCTGGAATTCAAAACAATTATAATCGACATCCTGCTGCGATCGGATCAGGTTTCGAGCATGCGGTCAGGAATCTAATCGGATTCCCTCCCCACAGGTCTCGGGCAATCAGCTAAGACATCTGAGGACTTAACACCATTTTACAGGAAGGGTTAAAGAAAAACTGAACAGCATGTTGCTTGTACTACCTATAATTTGCAGGGTAATGCAGTACATGTGAAAGCATGGAAGGATGAAACCCTGGAATTACAACAGAGAACAAGACTTGAACTGTAGGCTGGAAAAGCAGGTCCTATGATGTGACGGCTGCTCTGGGAGTTACTTCCACAAGACACTTCACGCTGACCTTCACAATCTATCATATCCAATGAAGGGGAAATAAACTAATTGCGTGGCCAGTGAGGCTGTGGTTAGCTGTTGTTCCATTATGGAGCAGGGTTTGAATACTTTCTTGCGCTTTCCAGTTGGATTAAAGCAAAAAGCCAATAAATTAAATTGATAAAAAAAAAAAAAGCCATTTGACTAGTGGATAAATTGAATATTTGTCAAACAAGGACATCTAATAGTTTCCTCAATTAAGACCACAGTCTAATCCATGCCGTTTATCACAAATGTGTGTAATGAGTCATATTGCAGCATTCAAAGTGGCTGCAAGAGACAGAGGAGAATTTCAACAAAGATAACAAAAAAGAACTAATTGTCAGTGGTAGAGAGAAACGGAGCAATACGCAACAGCAATTAACTCAATCTCTTCGAGGACTACAAAGAGAAGAACAGGATGAAAAAGTGTCACTGAGTGTTGGAGTAAAACAGCGAGTCAGTTGTCGCCCCAAGCTGTAAAGAGAGGAATGTCCTTACATTGCTAATTATGTCAGTGTTCATTTTGTTCTTTTTTTTCCCCTTCTTGGCACTTGACAGTACAGAAAGGGCACACACAAAGCGAAACAAGAATTCTGGAATACCTCTATGCTGCTTTTGTGTTCCAGGAATAAAATAGACTAAAATTAATAAATGAAAGATTATACATACACACAGTTTGGGGCTGGTAAGTTATTGAGGTTAGTTATTTTATTTATAATTTTCTCACCAAGACGGCATTTTATTTCATGTTAACACAGAAAGAACAGTAATATTGTGAAATAGTTTTGCAATTTAAAATAGCTGTTTTCTATTTTAATATATTTAAAAATGTACTGCAATTAACTCCTCTGACAGAAAAAAAGTTAAATTTTCAGCAATTATTTCAGGTCTTGACAAAATGCAGATTTGGTGGTTTTGTAACATTTCTCAAAGCTAAAAAACTGCTTTTATTAATTAATAAAACATTTTCAGCATCATTTATTTAAATACTGCCATTTTTAAATTCATGCATCCTTGCTGAATAAAACTATTAAAAAGTCTCACTGACCCCAAATGCTATTCTGCACCAGTTGTGTAAATGGCTGTGGATTATATGGACTTGAGCAAAGTTGCTAAACATGGCCTAAAATTGTATTTTGTGTACTTTTAGGTTCTTCTTGGACTAGCCAGCCGTAAAAAGTCTCTGGGACAAGATATGCTGTAGACCCAAACCCAAATTCCAAAGAATTGTCCTTCCACTGAGTAAAGCTGGCATGTCATCAGAACTCCAATCAACAATCGTGATAGAATCTGAACAGCTGCGAGTCAATTTGGATTAACTCCCCGAGTCTCTCTCCTCGTGAATTGGAGAACCATACTTCCATATGATGCTCTAATCCATTGCAGTCCAGGAAGATCATCACGCTGGGGGAAATGCTGGCTGGGACATTGGAGGAGTAGAAAGTTTGCGGTCCAGACAGAAACACACAGGGCTCTGTGTGATTGCATTAAGCTTAAATTGAAATTTTTCATTATTTTGCATTACACGTCCAATTTCTGGCAGTGTAAACATCACTTGAAACCTCTTAACCACAGTAACCGTTAGTCCTCTAATAAAGGCTAACCATTACAGACATGCTGCCTGAAAGAGATGTTCTCTTCAGTGAACAATGGAGCCCCATCCCCACTTTGGACAGGTTTTGGTCACACATGCCACTCCTGAGACTGACAGTCTTTCATGGAAAAACCAGCCACGCTTGCTTTCAAAGGGGTTTCAGAGCATCTTGTGACACCTTCCCACCTCCTATTGTGTCAGCAGCCTGGGCAGACAGAACTTCCATTGATCCACTCAAGAGCTACAATAATTGGACCATTAAGACGTCAGAAAGACAGCCAGCACGTTGCTTAACTGAAGCTCTAGGGTAGTCATGCTATAAAGATCACAGTCTCATATCATTTCATAGCAGTTTGAGTCGTACGTGCATGCTAAGGCATATGTTCTCATGTCATTGGACAGTTAATATAGATATTATGGAATTTTTGTGGTCATGCTGAATGGTTGTGTCAATGAACTCAAACGTGCATGGCAAAACGTGCAAACGTGCATGGTTGCCAGATTTCCACAGAAAAACCCACCCAATTGCTACTAGTCCAAAACGAACCCAATTTTATGAGTCTCCTGTGAAAAGTGCATTAAAAGTAGCTCAATTCAGCTAGTAGTAGATCTAAAAATAAACATGTTTTAGGATTTTGAATCCACTGTGTGAACTTTTGCATGCGTCTGCAAGCGACAGCTTACACAAATGTCATGTTATTGTGATACTGTCACGTCTTTGGACTCTTTTTTTGTTTCGTTTTTGTCTTGTGCCATGTGCTCTGTGTGCTCTACCTTCCGTTCCTGTTAATTGTATCATTGTCTTCAGCTGTTTCTTGTTAATTTAGTCATTTACGTTGTATATTTAAGTCCTGTGCGTTTGAGTTCACCTTTGTCCGATCGTCAAAGTTGATACGTGTGGTTTATGTTCTGCCTGCTTACTTGTATATTATTATTTTGTCAGTTTGAAGAGGATTAAAACTGTTTAAGTTTATTTATTCTCGTCGAGTGCTCCTTCACGCTAAACCACACCGTGACAGATATGTACTAGTCAAACTTTTTTTGAAGGGGGTGGGAAGATACCCATTTTTTCCATGACATTTTCACTATGATATCCAACTAGCAACTCAGTTTAAAAGAATGCTCGAATATTCCATGTACCAGCTTTAAACAAAAGGACTCCTGATTGAACCAAACTGTTAACAGTCTCTGAGGCCATCTTTACCTCTTCACTCTCTGTTCAGCTGGATTTCAAAGATAAGTGTGTGTCCTTGGAGACAAGCAGTTCTAGCTTTCAGCAAAGCAGTTTGCCGAGATCCTATTAGTTAGACGCTCTTGGATAGGGTGAATTTGACGAGTTTCACTGTCCACATAGATCGGTTCACCTTGTCCCTTAAGCATTTATTTTCAGTCATCTAGTTCTGTACTTTCCACTTTTACTATTTTTAGGGTGCTTTTTAATGTCGAAGCCAACTGCAAAAAGTGTCTGTGTTGCTGGTTCCCTCTGTAAAGACATTTCTTGCTTCATTTTCTCAGTTAATAAAGGAAGTGATGTGACAGAATTTACTTTCCAAAGATGTGAATGCCCCTATGTACCACATGTGAGTATAAGATGTACCACATGAGTCTCAAAATTGCAGAACCTATACTCAGGACTGAAGATCGCAAATTACATTGGCTCTCCGAAAGGTCATCTCTTTATTGCCGTTCTCGTTTTTCCTTTTTTTAAACAGGACTTTTATCCACTGCTCTCGTTTAACAAAATGACTGGTATTAAAGAAATGGGGTACTAAAGACATTTTTAAGAAGTAGGCCCCTGCTGAGGGTATTTGATTATTACTTCACTTTTCTGTTAGTATCAAAATATTACCTCTACTCCATTATTAAAACCATTCTAGCAAATGCTAGATAGATTCCCAGGTGCTGATATTTCCACAGAAATGACCAGCTTCTAAAAAGATCAAAGTTTACGGCAATGAGCGAATTGTGTGTTCAATTACAGTATTATTCAATGAAAACACATTATGAATGCAAAATTTGGAAAGTGGCAGGAATGCAGATTATATACGGTACATCCAGTGAGATAACATTGGCAACTTTTTTTTAAGTATTAACCAACACTATGGCAAATGCGTTTTCGCACAAAATATTAAATAAGAGTGGTTGGTCTCAATGTGATTCTAAGGATCAGTTTTCACCATGCACTGTAAAGGGACCAAAGCGTCATGGAGAATTGCACATCTCTTTTCTTTCCTGACTGCCAAAAGGTCATTTTTCTCGCAGAAGCCTGACAGACGACCCTGTGCGGTCTCATGGGGGTGTGATAGAATCGATACAAAAAGTTGAAATAAGGCCATAACCCTCTCCGTCTAGCTTTACTGTTGTGGACGACATATGTGACATATTGAGGGGTTTTGGGATGTTGCATAGCCATCGCATCCCCTTCTTCTCAGTCCGGCTCTTTTAAAAGAAACACAAAGAAGCAAAGAAGAGAAAAACGGTGCTCATTAAGTTTCCATTCAGGGCTTATTTTTCCTGTCGCTAGCACAGAACAAGCTCTCTCGTCTCGCCCCTGACCCTTTTCTTCCCCCTCTAAGTTCTCCTACTCACAAGGCCTGTCATATTGTGCTACTCTCTGTGAATCACACAGAGAGCTGGATGTGAGTGCCATTCACTTCACATGAAGAGCGATCGTCTCTTGGCCAGGAAGGAAAGGGCCGAGTACATGCCTGAAGGAAACCTGCCAGGGCTTTTGATATTCGTCAGATATCAAACGCTGATCATGGCTCTCCGACAGCTTATTAGTAAGAGCTGACGTTTGATTGCGTCTGAACCCAGCACTATTGTCAGCTCATGCCTACAAATGAGGAGTTTAGATGAAGAGTCATTTCAGGCCACATTTTTGTTGTAGGACACATAAAGCATTGGCCCCCAAATGCACTTGATGAGTAATCATTGAGATCACTTATGTCAACATGAACTAGTAGACTATGAAATTTCAAGAAAAGGGCATTTTATGGTAGCAACAAAAGAGGGCAAATTTGAAGTTATGCTTACTCACTCTGAAGGGCAGAGCCCTCAAAGTGGGGACATTGGAGGGAACGGGGTACTTGCACATCATAATGAAGCTGTTTGAAATGCTTTTGAAAATTATGCAAGACATTATAATTTGCTTATGATCTAGATTGTAACCTTAAAAAATATTATTAATATGTTGCAAATAATTATACATTTCATAAAATGTTTTTGCATGTGTGTATCCCTTCTTTGCAATATATTTAACCTATATACACACACTTTTAAACATTTCTAACCTATGTGTCACAGTGTGGTTTAGAGAAGGAGCACTTAATGTCAACGACTTTAATCATTCACTTACAAGGAAATAATAATAATACCTCGGGCATGTAGGCAGATAAACTTAACCACATATAATATCGATCGGACAAACTGGACTGAAACAACAGGACTTAAATACACAAAGTAAATACTTAATAAATGAGACACAGCTGAAGACAATAAGACATTAACTAAATGTAGGTCACACTGAACACATGGCACAAGACAAAACAACAACAACAACAACAAGAGTCCACATGTGTGACACTATGAAACATTTAAAAGTTATATGAAATCAATGGCAAAAATGTTTCTTTTTTGGAATGGTGTCCTTTTCTTGAAGTGCCTTTAAATAAAACATTTTCAGAGTTGTGTGATAGTCAACCCATTTTTATATATATATATATATATATATATATATATATATATATATATATATATATATATATATATATATATATATATATAAATGGAATTCTTTGTGATGTGCATAGAACATTATTGTGGTATCCCAAAGAAGCAAAAAAAAAAAAAGAAAGCCTGTTCACTCTTGCTGAAATGCTCTGTCCAACACAATCCAAGCAAAGTACCATGCCATCTTCAAGAAAAGGCTAAAAACACATCTCTTCCATCTTTTTTGCTGCGGCCCTTGAGGAACTGAATTTGACAGCCCTGCTCCTACACTAGCGTTCTCTATTCACTTTCTATTCTGTTTATTATAAAACAAAACACATTGCTATGTATACTGTGTTAGGCTAACTGAGACTTGTCATAGCACTCACATATTATTACTCTTTTGTTGGTTTTGATTGCTTCTATTGTCATTATTTGTAAGTCACTTTGGATAAAAGAGCCTGCTAAACAACTAAATGTCTATTCCATTCCATTTCATTCCATCACATTCCATTCCAAATTCCATTTCAATTCTAATTCCACTCGATTCAAATAGCAGTCCAATTGTATTCCATTGTAAAACAATTTCTAATTTTATTCTAATTTTATCCAATTCTAATTCTATTCTATTCCAAATTCTATTCTATGTTCATGTCAAAATTATGCTAATCCCATTCCATTCTTTTATTCCATTCTAACTCCAATTCTAATACATTCAGATCCCATTCCTATTGTAACTATTCAATCTTATTCGAATTACAATTCTATTCCATTCAGGTGCATCCCAAATTCTATTCAACAATTCGGGTTCAAATTCAATTTAAATTCTACCCAAATTCCACTTCATTTCTATTTCGATCTAAAAGACTACCCATTTCAAATCCTACTTCAACTCTATTTCAATTCTGTTTCAATTCTACTTCATTTATAATTCAACTGTACTTGAATTCCACTTGAAATCTATTTCAATTCTACCTCAACTCTATTTCATTTATAATTCAACTCTACTTGAATTCTACTTTGACTCTACTTCAACTCTATTTCAATTCTACTTCAACTCTACAAGGACGCTACTTCAACTCTATTTCAATTCTATTTGAAGCCCCATGAACGCTATTTCAATTCTACTTCAACTGTACATGAACGCTTCTTCAACTGTATTTCAATTCCACTTCAGCTCTATCTCAATTCTACTTCAACTTTACTTGAATTCTACTTCAACTCTATTTCAATTCTACTTCAACTCTTTTTCAACTCTATTTCAATTCTACTTCAACCTTACTTGAATTCTACTTCCATTCTACTTCAACTGTATTTCAACTCTACTTTAACTTTACTTGAATTCTACTTCAACTCTATTTCAATTCTGCTTCAACTCTACATGGACACTACTTTACCTCTACTATAATTTTATTTCAACTTTATTTTAATTCCATTTGAAGCCCCACGAACGCTATTTCAATTCTACTTAAACTCTACATGGACGCTACTTCAACTCTATTTCAATTCCATTCGAATTCCACATGAGCGCTATTCCAATTCTACTTCAACTCTACATGGACACAACTTCAACTCTACTTGAATTTTATTTCAACTCTACCTCAACTCTATTTCAACTCTATTTCAATTCTACCTAAACTCTATTTCGATTATACTTTAACTCTATTTTAATTATATTCGAATTCAACATGAGCACTATTTCAATTCTACTTCAACTCTACTTCAACTTTATTTCAATTCTACTTCAACTCTATTTCAATTCTACTTCGTCTCTACATGGACGCTACTTCAACTGTATTTCAATTCTACTTCAACTCTATTTCAACTCTATTGCAATTCTACTTCAACTCTATTGCAATTCTACTTTGGTTTTACATGGACGCTGCTTTGACTCTACTTAAACTTTATTTCAATTCTACTTCTCTACTTTACAACTTCAATTATTTCAATTCTACTTCAACTCTCTATTGCAATTTCTACTATTTCACCTATTTCAATTCTACTTGAACGCTAATTCAATTCTACTTCAACTCTATTTCAATTCTACTTTCTAACTTTTAATTTCAATTCTACTTCAACTCTATTTCAATTCTATTCGAATTTCTACCAATTCTACTTCAACT
The DNA here is from genome assembly GCF_018831695.1 of Puntigrus tetrazona. Lineage (NCBI taxonomy): Eukaryota > Metazoa > Chordata > Actinopteri > Cypriniformes > Cyprinidae > Puntigrus > Puntigrus tetrazona. The sequence goes on from NC_056712.1 coordinate 14,982,346, forward strand.
CTACTTGAAACTTTATTTCGATTCTAACTTCAACTCTATTTCAATTCTATTCTATTTCGATTCTACTTTAACATGAGCGCTATTTCAATTCTATATTTCAATTCTACTTCAACTCTATTTCAATTCTATTTGAAGACCATGAACGCTTTTTCAATTCTACTTCAACTCTATTTCAATTCTGCTTCAACTCTATTTCAACTTCAATTCTACAACTGGAATTCTACTACTTCAACTCTACTTTAACTTTATTTCAATTCTACTTCAACTCTATTTAATTCTACTTTCTACTTCAACTCTATTTCAATTCTACTTCAACTTATTTCAATTCTACCATCAACTTTATTTCAATTCTACTTCAACTCTATTTCAATTCTACTTGAATTCCACATGAACTTTTTCAATTCTACTTCAACTCTATTTCAATTCTTTTCAACTCTTATTTCAATTCTACTTCAACTCTTAATTTTTTCAACTCTATTTCAATTCTATTTCAATTCTATTTCAATTCTTTCAACTCTATTTCAACTTACTATTTCAATTCTATTCTACTTCACTGTATTTCAATTCTACTTTCAACTCTATTTCAATTCTTTCAACTACTTCAACTCTATTTCAACTCTATTCAATTCTACTTCACTCTATTTCAATTCTATTTCAAACTCTATTTCAACTCTACTTTCAATTCTATTTCTATTTCAACTCTATTTCAATTTCTATTTCAATTTCTTTAACTCTCATCAACTATTTCACTTGAATTCTACTTCAACTCTATTCTACTTCAACTCTATTTCAACTCTTCCAATTTAGACTCTACTTCAACTGTATTTCAACTACTTCAACTCTATTTCAATTCTATTTCAACTCTATTTTAACTTGAAACTTCAACTCTATTGAATTCTACTTTCACTCTATTTCAATTCTCTATTTCAATTCTATTTCAACTCTTGAATTTCTACTTAATTCTATTTCAATTCTACTTCAACTCTATTGCATTTTCACTTTATCAACTCTTCAACTTATTTCAATTCTACTTCACTTTATTTCAATTCTACTTCAACTCTATTTCAATTCTAATTCTACTTTGACTCTACAACTCTATTTCAAATTCTACTTCAACTCTACCTCAACTCTACTTCAACTCTACTCTCAACTCTATTTCAATTATTTCAATTCTAACTAAACTCTATTGCAATTCTACTTTGGTTCTATTTCAACATTCAATTCGCTGCTTATTTCAATTCTACTTCAACTTACTTTAACTTTATTTCAATTCTACTTCAACTCTATTGCAATTCTACCTCGACTTTATTTCGATTCTACTTCAACTCTATTTCGATTCTATTCGAATTCCACATGAGCGCTATTTCAATTCTACTTCAACTCTATTTCAATTCTATTTCAACTCTATTGCAATTCTACTCCAACCCTACTTGAATTCTACTTTAACTTTATTTCAATTCTACTTCAACTCTATTTCAATTCTGCTTCAATTCTCTTCAACTCTATTTCAATTCTACTTCAGACACTACTATTTCAACAACTCTTTCAACTCTTTTCAATTTATTTGAAACTTTAACTCTATTTCAACTCTATTTCAATTCTACTTCAACTCTACTTTACTTCAATCTACTTACTTCTTTCTACTTCACTCAACTCTATTTCAATTCTACTTCAACTCTATTTCAATTTTACTTCTGCTCTATTTCAACTTTACTTGAATTCTACTTCAATTCTACTTCAACTGTATTTCAATTCTACTTAAACTCTATTTCAACTCTATTTCAATTATACTTAAACTCTATTTCAACTCTATTCCAATTCTACTTCAGCTATTTCAATTATACTTAAACTCTATTTGAACTCTATTTCAATTCTACTTCAACTCTATTCAATTCTACTTCAACTCTATTTTAAACTCTATTTGAACTCTATTTGAACTCTATTTTAATTCTACTTCTACTTCAACTTTGAATTCTTTCACTTCGAATTCAACTCTATTTCAACTTTCAACTCTATTTCAATTCTACTTCAACTCTATTTGAATTCTTTTCAACTTCATTTCAACTCTATTTCAATTCTGTTTTTTCAACTCTATTATTTCAATTCTACTTCTAACTCTATTTTCCAATTCCATTTCAACTTTGAATTCTAATTCTACTTCAATTCTACTCTACTTGACTGTATTTCAACTCTATTTCAACTTTACTTTGCTTGAATTCTACTTCAATTCTCATTCTCTATTTCAACTCTATTTCAACTTTATTCTACTTCAACTCTATTTCAACTCTTGAATTCTTCAACTCTATTTCAATTCCTTTCAATTCTGCTTAAACTCTATTCCGCCTCTATTTCAAATCTATTTCAACTCTATTTCAACTCTATTTTAATTCTATTTCAACTCTATTTCAATTCGACTTCAGCTTTGCTTGAATTCTACTTCAATTCTACTTCGACTGTATTTCAACTCTATTTCAACTTTACTTGAATTCTACTTCCACTCTATTTCAACTCTACTTGAATTATATTTCAACTCTATTTCAACTCTATTTTAATTCTATTTCAACTTTGCTTGAATTCTACTTCAATTCTACGTCGACTGTATTTCAACTCTATTTCAACTTTACTTGAATTCTACTTCCACTCTATTTCAACTTTACTTGAATTCTACTTCAACTCTATTTCAACTCTATTTCAATTCTACTTCAACTTTATTTCAATTCTGCTTAAACTCTATTCCGCCTCGATTTCAATTCTATTTCAACTCTATTTCAACTCTATTTCTACTTCTTTTCAACTTTCTACTTCGAATTCTATTTCAACTCTCTACTTCAACTTTACTTGAATTCTACTTCAATTCTATTTCGCTCTATTTCAATTCTATTTCAACTTATACTTGAATTCTATATTTAAACTCTATTTCAATTCTACTTCAACTTTTTCAATTCTACTTCAATTCTACTTCAATTCTACTTCAACTCTTTCTTGAATTCTACTTCAACTTTATTTCAACTCTTGAATTCTACTTCAATTTCTTTACTTGAATTCTAACTCTATTTCAATTCTTCAACTTCAATTCTATTTCAACTCTATTTTAATTCTACTTCAACTTTGCTTGAATTCTACTTCAACTCTAAATTCTACTTCAATTCTATTTCACTGTATTTCAACTCTATTTCAACTCTACTTGAATTTCCTCTCTATTTCAACTCTATTTCAACTCTATTTCAATTCTACTTCAACTTTGTTTGAATTCTACTTCAATTCTAATTCTACTTCAACTCTATTTCAATTCTACTTCAATTCTACTTCGACTGTATTTCAACTCTATTTCAACTCTACTTGAATTATATTTCAACTCTATTTCAACTCTATTTTAATTCTATTTCAACTATTTCAACTTTATTTCCTACTTCAACTCTATTCAACTTCTACCTCTCCATTTCAATTATTTCAATTCTACTTCAACTTATTTTAATTCTACTTCAACTTTGCTTGAATTCTACTTCAATTCTACTATTCGACTGTATTTTTCATTCTCAACTCTTGAATTCAACTCTACTCAACTGAATTATATTTCAACTCTATTTCAACTCTATTTTAATTCTATTTCAACTTTCAACTTCAACTTGAGTTTTTCAATTCTCTTAAACTCTATTCAAATCTATTTCAACTCTATTTCAACTCTATTTTAATTCTATTTCAACTTTACTTGAATTCTACTTCAATTCTACGTCGACTCTATTTCAACTCTATTTCAACTTTACTTGAATTCCACTTCAACTCTATTTCAATTCCAATTCTACTTCAACTTTGCTTGAATTCTACTTCAATTCTACGTCGACTGTATTTCAACTCTATTTCAACTTTACTTGAATTCTACTTCTACTCTATTTCAACTTTACTATTCTACTTCCACTTAATTATAATTTCTTGACTCTATTTCAACTCTATTTTAATTCTATTTCAATTCTACTTCAACTTTATTTCAATTCTATTTCAAATCTATTTCAACTCTATTTTAATTCTATTTCAACTTTACTTGAGTTCCACTTCTGCTCTATTCCAATTCTACTTCAACTTTGCTTGAATTCTACTTCAATTCTTCGTCGACTGTATTTCAACTCTATTTCAACTTTACTTGAATTCTACTTCTACTCTATTTCAACTTTACTTGAATTCCACTTCAACTCTATTTCAATTCTACTTCAACTTTATTTCAATTCTGCTTAAACTCTATTCCGCCTCTATTTCAACTCTATTTTAATTCTTCTATTTCAACTTATTTGAATTCTACTTCTACTTCTTGCTCTATTTCAAACTCTACTTGAATTCCACTTCAACTCTATTTCAATTCTACTTCAACTTTGCTTGAATTCTACTTCAATTCTTGTATTCTATTTCAACTTCTTCTACTTCAACTCTGCTTTGCTTGAATTCTACTTCAACTCTGTATATTTCAATTCTACTACTCTGAACTCTATTTCAAACTCTATTTCAATTCTACTTCAACTTTACTTAAATCTATTTTAATTCTACTTTGCTTGAATTCTACTTCAATTCTAATTCTGTATTTCAACTCTATTTCAACTTTGAATTCTACTTCAACTCTATTTCAATTCTACTTCAACTCTTTCAATTCTACTTCAATTCTACTTCAACTCTATTCAACTCTATTTCAACTCTACTTCAACTCTATTTCTATTCTAACTTTACTTGAATTTCAACTTTGCTTCAACTCTATTTTAATTCTACTTCAATTCTACGTTCTACGTCTGTATTTCAATTTCTCTATTTCAACTTCAACTACTTGAATTCTATATTTCAACTCTATTTTCAACTCTATTTTTCCAATTCTATCCTTTGCTTGATTTTCAACTTCTACTTCGACTTATTTCATTCTATTTCAACTTTTGAATTTCTACTTCAACTCTATTTCAACTCTATTTCAATTCTATTTCAACTTTATTTCAACTTCTATTTTAATTCTATTTCAACTCTATTCCGCTTTATTTCAATTCTGCTTAAACTCTATTCAACCTCTATTTCAACTCTATTTCAACTCTATTTCAATCTATTTAATTCTATTTCAACTTTGCTTGAATTCTACTTCAACTTCTTCGACTGTATTTCAACTCTATTTCAACTTCTACTTCCACTTTTCAACTACTTGAATTATATTTCAACTCTATTTCTAACTTTAATTCTATTTCAAACTCTACTTCAACTTTATTTCAATTCTGCTTAAACTCTATTCTTGAATTCTATTTCAACTCTATTTCAACTCTATTCAACTCTATTTTAATTCTACTTCAACTTTGCTTGAATTCTACTTCAATTCTACTGTATTTCAACTCTATTTCAACTTTACTTGAATTCTACTTCCACTCTATTTCAACTCTACTTGAATTATATTTCAACTCTATTTCAACTCTATTTTAATTCTATTTCAACTTTTCACTTCTGCTCTATTTCAATTCCACTTCAACTCTCTTGAATTCTATTCAATTCTACTTACAACTTTTTCTTGAATTCTATTTCAACTTTGCTTGAATTCTACTTCAATTCAACTTTACTGAACTGTATTTCAACTCTATTTCAACTTTACTTGAATTCTACTTCCACTCTATTTCAACTCTACTTGAATTATATTTCAACTCTATTTCAACTCTATTTCAATTCTACTTCAATTCTACTTCAACTTTATTTCAATTCTGCTTAAACTCTATTCCGCCTCTATTTCAATTCTATTTCAACTCTATTTCAATTCTATTTCAACTTTATTGAGTTGATTCTAATTCCACTTCAACTTTACTTGAATTCCACTTCAACTCTACTTCTTCAACTCTATTTGAATTCTTCAATTCTTCAGCTTTGCTTTCTTCTACTTCAATTCTACTTCGACTGTATTTCAACTCTATTTCAACTCTACTTGAATTATATTTCAATTCTATTTCTCTAACTCTATTTTCATTCTACTTCAACTCTATTTTAATTCTATTTCAACTTTACTTGAATTTCTACTTCAATTCTACTTCAACTCTATTTCAACTCTTTTATTTTAACTCTATTTCAACTCTACTTGAATTATTCTATTTCAACTCTATTTCAACTCTATTTTAATTCTATTTCAACTTTACTTGAGTTCCACTTCTGCTCTATTCCAATTCCACTTCAACTCTACTTGAATTCTACTTCAACTCTATTTTAATTCTACTTCAACTTTACTTGAATTCTACTTCAATTCAACTCTTGAATTCTATTTCAACTCTATTTCAACTTTGCTTGAATTCTACTTCACTTCTTCAGACTGTACTTCAACTTTACTTGAATTCTACTTCAATTCTACTTTTCAACTTTACTTGAATTCTTCACTATTTCAATTCTACTTCAGCTTTATTTCAATTCTGCTTAAACTCTATTCCGCCTCTATTTCAATTCTATTTCAACTCTATTTTAATTCTATTTCAACTTTACTTGAATTTCACTTCTGCTTCAACTTCTACTTCAATTCTATTTGAATTCTACTTCAATTCTATTTTAATTCTATTTCAACTCTATTTCAACTTTACTTGGATTCTATTCTACTTCAACTTTATTTCAATTATACTTGAACTATAATTTTAAACTCTATTTCAATTCTACTTCAACTTTGAAACTCTATTCCAATTCTACTTCAACTTCTACTTCACCTTTACTTGAATTCTACTTCAACTTTATTTCAATTATACTTGAACTATATTTAAACTCTATTTCAATTCTACTTCAACTTTGCTTGAATTCTACTTCAATTCTACTTCAACTTTATTTCAATTCTACTTCAACTTTATTTCAACTCTACTTCAACTTTACTTGAATTCTACTTCAATCCTACTTCAACTCTATTTCAATTCTACTTCACCTTTAATTGAATTCTACTTCAACTCTATTTCAATTCTACTTCAACTCTACTTCAACCTTATTTCGACTTTATTTCAACTCTATTGCAATCCTACTTCAATCTTACATGGACGCTACTTCGACTCTATTTCAATTCTATTTCAATTCCACCTCAACTTTATTTCAATTCTATTTCGATTCTACTTCGACTGTACTTCGGCTCTACTTGAATTCTACTTCAACTCTATTGCAATTCTACTTTAATTTTGCATGGACGCTACTTCAACTCTACTTGAATTCTACTTCAACTCTATTTCAATTCTACATGGACGATACTTCAACCCTATTTCGATTCTACTTCAACTCTACTTCAACTTTATTTCGATTCTATTGTGACTCTGCTTCAATTCTGTTTCAGAATCAGAATCACTTTATTGCCAGGTATGTTTGCACATACAAGGAATTGGTTTTAGTGACAAAAACTTTACAGTGCAACACGATAACAAGACAAGGCAGATATAAAGAGAATTATGTACAATATACAAAATATAAAATGTGAAAAATAAAAATAGAAAAAATAAAAACATATACTATAAACATTCAAGTGTAACAGGAATTATGTTTGTGCAGTGTTATGTGCAAATCTGTATGTTAAATAAATAAGTGTCCTCAAGTGTTCATGACATGGACTGCATGGGGGAAGAAACTGTTCCTGTGTCTGGCTGTCCTGGTACTCAGTGCTCTGTAGCGGCGACCAGACGGCAACAGTTTGAAGATGGAGCGTGCGGGATGTGAGGGGTCCAGAGTGATTTTCTTAACCCTTTTGTTTAATGTGGATAGGTACAGTTCTTGGAAAGTGGGGAGGGTTGTACCAGTGATTCTCTCAGAAGTCCTGACTACCCTCTGTAGTCTTCTGAGGTCATAGTTGGTAGCTGAGCTGAACCAGACAGTTATGGAAGTGCAGAGGATGGATTGTATGATGGCCGAGTAGAACCGTTTCAGCAGCACATGTGGCAGGTTGAACTTCCTCAGCTTACGAAGGAAGTACAATCTCTGCTGGGCCTTTTTAACAATGGAGTCGATGTGAGTGTCCCACTTCAGGTCCTGGGAGATTGTGGTGCCGGGAACCTGAATGACTCCACTGTTGCTACAGTGCTGTCCATGATGGTGAGTGGGGGGAGTGCTGGGGGGTTCCTCCTGAAGTCCACTATCATCTCCACTGTTTTGAGCGTGTTGAGCTCCAAGTTGTTCAGACTGCACCATTCAGCCAGCTCTTTGACCTCCTGTTTGTAAGCAGACTCGTCACCGTCCTGTATGAGGCCGGTGACTGTGGTGTCATCTGCAAACTTCAGGAGTTTGACAGAGGTGTCTTTAGAGGTGCAGTCATTGGTGTAGAGGGAGAAGAGCAGTGGGGAGAGGACACAACCCTGAGGGGCTCCAGTGCTGGTTGTGCGGGTGCTGGATGAGAATTTTCCCAGCCTCACTACCTGCTGTCTGTCTGTCAGGAAGCTGCTGATCCACTGACAGACGGAGGTGGGCACCGAGAGCTGGGTTAGTTTGGGGTGGAGGAGGTTTGGTATGATGGTGTTGAAGGCCGAACTGAAGTCCACAAACAGGATCCTCACATAAGTCCCTGGTCTGTCTAGGTGTTGCAGAACATAATGCAGTCCCATATTGACTGCATCGTCCACTGACCTGTTTGCTCTGTACGCAAACTGCAGGGGGTCCAGTAGGGGTCCTGTAAAGTCCTTCAGATAACCCAGAACCAGTTTTTCAAATGATTTCATGACCACAGACGTTAGAGCCACGGGTCTGAAATCATTAAGTCCATTAATTTTGGGTTTCTTTGGGATGGGGATGATGGTGGAGCGTTTGAAGCATGAAGGTACTACACACAGCTCCAATGATCTGTTGAAGATCTGAGTGAAGATGGGGGGCCTGGTGCCTTTCTTCTTTTGTTCTTCCTGAAGACCTGGCACACGTCATCTTCACTGAGTTGAAGGGCAGGTGTGGGGGAGAGGTGGATTACAGGAGGTGAGAATGGTTCCTTTTCAAACCTGCAGTAGAACTCGTTCAGGTCGTCTGCCAGTTGTTGATTTGCCACAGTGCTGGGGGATGGTGTCTTGTAATTGGTGATGTCTTTCAGACCTTTCCACACAGAAGCTGTGTCACTAGAGGAGAACTGGGTGCGAAGCTTTTCGTAATAATTCCTCTTCGCCACTCTGATCTCCTTTTCTAGTGTGTACTTGGCCTGCTTATACAAGGCTCTGTCCCCTATCCTGCGGCTTGACGGAGCTGACTGAGTTTAGCAGTGAACCATGGTTTGTCATTGTTGTAAGTTAAATAAGTCCTGCTAGGAATACATATGTCCTCACAGAAACTAATATATGATGTTACCGTTTCTGTGAGCTCGTCCAGATCTGTGGCAGCAGCTTCAAAGATAGTCCAATCAGTGAGAGAAAAGCAGGTTTGTAAATCCCACTCTGCTTCGTTAGTCCATCTTTTTACAGTCCTAAGAACAGGTTTAGCTGATTTCAGCTTTTGCCTGTAGGTCGGTATGAGATGGACCAAACAGTGATCAGAAAGTCCCAGGGCAGCTCGTTGGACGGAGTGATAAGCATCCTTTATTACGGTGTAGCAGTGATCCAGTATGTTACGGTCTCTGGTTGGACAGGTAACGTGCTGTCTGAATTTTGGCAGTTCACGTGAGAGGTTGGCTTTATTAAAGTCCCCGAGAATGATTAAAACAGAGTCCGGGTGTTGTTGCTCAGTCTCTGTGATCAGATCGGTGATTTTTTGTAAAGCCAGACTCACGTGCGCTTGCGGAGGGATGTAAACACACACCAGAATAAACGAGCAAAACTCCCGCGGCAAGTAGAAAGGCTTGCAGTTAATGAAGAGTGCTTCTACATTGGCTCAACACATCTTTAACACAGTTACATCTGTACACCACCTTTCATTGACGTAAAAACACGTCCCGCTGCCGCGCGATTTCCCTGTTAATTCTACGACACGATCCGCTCTAAACAGCTGAAAGCCCGGCAGACTTAATGCGCTGTCTGGAATTGCATCATTTAGCCAGGTTTCCGTGAAACACAGAGCAGCAGAGTTTGAGAAATCCCTGTTAGTCCGGGTAAGCAGAAGAAGTTCGTCCATTTTGTTGGGTAGAGAGTGGAGGTTCGCCAAGTGAATGCTGGGCAACGGCGTTCGGAGTCCGCGTTGTCTGAGTTTCACAAGTGCGCCAGCCTGTTTCCCCCATCTGTGCGGCCTTAGGCTTTTGACCAGCACCGCTGCCCCGCTAACTACGATGTTCAACAAGACGTCAGAATAATCAAAGACCGGTGAAATATTTTGCGGAGTAGTCTGCCGAATGTTCAGCAGTTCATCCCTGGTAAAAACGATGGTGTTTGATAAACAAAAACAGGAAAAACTAACAAAAACAATAGGAGCACTTGAGAGCGAAGCACCGAGGTTGCCATTCGCGGCGCCATCTTGAAAATTTTGATTCTGCTTCAATTCTGCTTCAACTCCATTTCAATTCCACTTCAATTCTGCTTCGTCTACCCTTTTTTAAAAAAAAAAAATCCTATGTCAATTCTGCCAAATTCTAATTCGATTCTATTACAATTCCACCCAATTCAAGTTCGATTCTTTTTTCAAGCTCTATTCCCATTGAATTTCAATTTCACAAGGTTCCAAAGTGTTTTTGAATTCTATTCCTTTTCCATACAAATTCATCGTAATTTCTATTGATTTTATTCCATTCAAATGCTATTTTCATGCCATTTCCACTGTACTTTAATTCCATTACATTTGATTAATTGTATTACATTTAAAATACATTACAATTCTATTCCATTCTATTTAAATTTGGATTCAGATGCTATTTCAATTTCATTCTAATTCTATTCAATTACATTGTAATCCAATTTCAATTACATTCCTATTCTATTGTAGCTCTATTCAAATTATTCTCCAATCACATCACAATTCTCATCAAATTTAATGCTAATTGCATTCTAATTCCATTCCATTCTAATTTCATTCTAATTCTATTCCACGCTGATGCTACTCAATTTCAATTCTATACAGTTATAAATTTTATTCTATTTTTATTCTTCTACATTCTATGTCCATCTCAGATTATATTCTATTTTTCAATTCTATTCTGATTTCAATACATCCCAGTTCTATTCCACTCTAGTTCTATTTTAATTCCATTTAATTTCAATGCTATTCAATTCTGATTTTATTACAATTATACACCAATTCTACTCCATTCTATTCCATTCCATTTTTTACTTTAATTACATTCCTTTACAATTCATTCCATTCTAATTTAAATTCCCTACTATTCTATTCTAATTGCATTCCATGTGTGTGTGTATATATATATATATATATATATATATATATATATATATATATATATATATATATATATATATATATATATATATATATATATATATATATATATATCATACACACACACACACACACACACACACTGAAGTGTTCTTGCACACATAACTTTATATTAAAAAGAGAGAATGAAGGGGATAAAAAAATACTTGGAGAGATGAAAAAAATATGGAAAATAAACAAAATGAAGAAAACAATTTAGCAGCCTTCTAACTGCCGTAGGAGAAGGCAGATAATGAACACATAGAGCAATAAACACAGAAAGCAATACCTGGATTATACGTGGCCTTGCAGGCTGCTGTCCAGTGGTGTTTATTATTTAGCAGGCAGGTTAGTAGGCCTGCAGCAGCAGATTAGATTGCATTGCGTGCCATGCAATAACATAGTGAAGACAGCCATGGGCCTGTGTGGTTTTGAACGATTCCCTCTATGCAGAGAGGAAGAACAGACAGGAAGCCATTAGTCAACTTACTGCTCTGTGATTCGCATGTCAATACTTTGCCCAATTATAGCCTAATTCAGATCTACGTGCATAGAAGATCATGTGGGAACTGTTTTCATTGGAAGATGCTGCAAAGTAGACTTTGCATCTTAAGACAATACAAATCATTACTTTGTTCCTTATACTGTATTAATTCTGTTGTATGATGATCGGTAGTTACTCATAAATATGCATCTGCTAGTCAGTTTCTAACTGCAGATTGCTAAACCTGCCCAGAGGCTCTGCAAAATGTAAGCCTTACAGATAAATTTTGAAATTCATGCCTATGCATGTTTATTACATTTGATGTGTGGATATCTGAAAAATTATTGTGATTATAAATGTGGACAGCATTTTGTTGAATGTAATGCACTGCATACCTTTTTTGCACATTTTGAACTGCCTGGTGTCAGACTAATTAGTTAATTATATCACATCACTGACCACACTTATTCATCAACCGTGTCTGTATTTCTAGTATTGTTGGCTCCTGTTTGATAACTAGCTTGTGTTAAAGATACAATCTTTTTCCTTTTTTATATTTTACTTTGAGGACCTTTGTCATATCTTAGCAGTATGGTGAGGGTACCATAATAGAGAAACAAGGTCTATACAGTATGTTTAGTATGTAGGCCATTGGATATAGGCCACTTCTGAGATGTCAAAATAAAAAAAAAAGGTATATAGAGTCTTTCCTGCCTTTGTACAATCTCAGAGAGAGAGAGAGAGAGAGAGAGAGAGAGAGAGAGAGAGAGAGAGAGAGAGAGAGAGAGAGAGAGAAAATTTTACACAAGTGGTTTTTGTTTGTTGGTAAAATTACATAAAACAGCATGAAGAACCACAATTTTGCTTCAACTACCTTAACTGAATAACTCTTATTTGTGTTGTGCTGACAGAAAAATGCAATAACTCTTTCATTTGTTTTGCGATTTATTCGTAGGCGTAACTAGTGCAATGCATAATTCAGTTACCTCCAAAGTATTCTTAGAAACCAAACATTACTGAAGAAATCACTTTAGACAGTTAAAATACAACATAACACTCTTAAAACACAACACAGAGTGAACATTGGAGTCTTGTTGCATTTGTATAGACATAGATGCATTTAATTAAAGTCAGCCTGAGATTAAAATTTTATCAAGTCACCTTTATTTCCTACAGTACAGATTGTTTTAAAAGGAGATGTACTTCCTAATTCTGATTCAATAACACCAACAAAAATGAAATGAAGCTGCTCTGAAAAGACAATAGTAAATTATTTATTGTCTTTATTGTAATTTTTCATTTATATACTTTGTTCTAGTATTTGTAATTCAGTTGAAATCAGTTAATTGTTTATTCAGTTCACTTCAGTAACTGTGCAAAGCCCATCCATTATGGAATGGGTTTAATTAATTTATAAAGCAGTTCTGGAAAAAAAACAGTGACTCAGTTCAGTTCTCATCCAGTAGTTCTCATTCAATAATGTAGCCAGATGTGACCCTGGAACACAAAAATCAGCCATAAGGGGCAATTTTGAGCTTTATACATAATTTGAATACATTTTAAATAAAAGAAGCTTTCCACCAATGTATGGTTTGTTAGGATAGGACAATATTCAGAGATCAGAGATACTATTTTTTGGCAGAGAAACTATTTAAAATCTGGAATCCCAAATATACCACAAATATCAAGTGTCCCTCAGTGACAGAAAGAGAGAAAAAACCTTGGGAGAAAAACAGGTTTAGTTGGAGGGCCAGATAATCCAGTCCATGTTAACAAATTACTTAAATGTTTTATCCTGTCCTATTTTTTATACCTTGTTCAAAATAACATAACTTGATCTTTCAGTGAAAAAAGCCAGACTTTTCCCATCACTTAGTCGTAAACCCCATTCCATATTCCTTTTTATTTTTTTGGTGCAGTGCCCACTTTTCTAAATTTTCAGAATAAAACCAAGTTCCCTTATGTTTCTGTTTAGCTTGTATTCAATAGATATTCAAAAGATATTTGGAAAAAATATTAATGTCGTTCCAAACACATAAAACCCTTTGTTCATCTTTGGAAAGCAAATGAAGATATTTTTGAGCTTTCCGACCTTGAATAGACAGCGGTGTAACTGAACTGCAAAAGCATGTGTCGTGGTACTCTCATGAATTGCGGCGGATGGAGACGAAGAAGAGAAGAACCGTAGAATAAAGTCATTATTTTTGCTTTCTTCGTGCACAAAAAGTATTTTCTGGGTGTTGAATGTATCAGTTGAGTTGCTGTTTATGGAAGATATCTTCATTTGTGTTTGGAAGATGATGAACGAAGGTCTCAGGAGTTTGGAACGACACGAGAGAGAGTGCTGTACTAATGATTTTAAACAATAAAACAGTCTGCAGAGTTAAACAACAGGTGAACTGTTTGTTCTGGATGATAATTATTACTTTCTGCTGAACATTCTCAGAGCATTGCGTTTTTACTGAAAGACAGCCACACTTCACTTCTAAGTGCTTTTAAAAGTGTAAATGCATACTGAGAGAGTAATCCACTTTGACTTCCTGCCGATCTGACTGTGCGCCATCTCTTTCTTTAACAACAAGACATTTATCAACCACAACATGCTGTTCAGTATTCTCATGAGAAGAAGACGACAGACAGATTGTCTTGTTTAGCAGGGAGTGTATATAATTGTTGTGCCATGCTCTTTGTGCTTTTTCCAGACTGGAAAAACATTTGCATTTGCTATCATAGATGAATATCTTGGCTCACGAATTGTGGTGCTATTATGACAGTAATCAACACACTGGCCCCAGTAGTAAAATCTGGAAGATTTTAAGAGTGTTTCCTCACCCTCTTGACCCAGTCTTTGGCTGTCTTCTGCATCTTCTGGAGGTTTATGTTTGGAGCATGGGATACCTTAACCGTTTCCCACGAACATTGCTTTGATTTGGACCTTGGTTTCCATGGCAACTTGCAGATATCCTTTACTAACTCGTGTGTCTGGGTTGTCAGCCGTTTCAGTAATGCGTTAGCAGACTGACTTAGCTGAACACAACACAATGAAAAGGCTATTTGTCCTTGCTTACGAGTTGATTGTGTCCTTTTATCAGCTGCTAGCAATTAATTAGCATATATCAAAATATAGTGTGAAGAAGCTTACAAAATTAACATTTTATAAAACGCAAAACAGAATATAAATCATATCATCATAAATAGCTTTAAAAATAAATACTAAACTCAAAACACTTCCATCATGCCCTTAAAATACTGTTGAACACGCAGACCTTCAAAAACACAGTAGGGAATCATACTAATAGCCATTTATAAGGGTTATACAAAAGGGAACATTTTGTCAGATCTATCAAGAGCACCATTTTGGTGACCTTGGCAGAATGAGAGTCTTTAAAGATCCATTTAATTGATGTCTTCAGTCTGAAGTTCACTTCAACTCATAAAACCTGTGACCTTAGCTTTAATTACAGACCTGAAGTTTTACTCCCCTCTGTAATAAAACCACTTCATGTAACTCAAATGGTCACATAAAGCACCATCCATCTCATCCCATTCATTTAACACACATCACATGGAAGAAAAAGAACTTCAAATCAGATATTCTTTACATTGTACTTGTCTGCCTCATGCAGAATTAAATCAAAATCAAATATTGCTTCAGGTTTAAAGCCTCAGATGCATGTCTGCCTCAGAAAAAAAAATCCATTTGAAATAAAAATTTTAAATTACTTCAAAAGAAATCAAACTAATATCACTTCATTGAATTCATAAATTTACAAACAGCCAGCTAGCTTTGATTGAATCTTTCACCTAGCTACAATCTATGCCCACACATAAAACAAAAAATAAAAGGAGGAAAATAAGCTAATAAGGTAAAGAGTTACAAATTAAAAAAAGAGACTGAAAAGTAAGAATGATTTTGTTTCATGCAATATTCATGCCACATTTTCACTCCTTCAAATGTAAACCCCAAATATATATATATATATATATATATATATATATATATATATATATATATATATATATATATATATATATATATATATTTATTTATTTATTTTTTTATATATTTTTTTATTACATTTTTTTTCGAAAGGTATTAAATAAAATGTTTTCCTTAGTAACTTTTTATTTGTTTATATCAACAGTAAGAAGAAATTTCCACAAACTGCAACAACTGAAATCACATATTCTCCAGTGTGTACATGCTTAGTTACTCAGTAGACATCTCTCTATGAGATCTTCCTGCCTGTTTATTATTTCTGGAGCTAAACCAGCCAGAGGTCCCCTACAGGGCTGCCCGAGTCTCCACATTAACTGACCGCTTTGGCTTTCTTATTACTTATGCATAGGTCTATACTTTCCTCCTCATTTCTTCTTACCTCTGGGGCACTTGATCCTTTGGGCTGAGTCTTCATAAGTGATGCAAGGGCCCCACAATTTGAACTGCATGGTGCTTAACTGCTCCCATTGCTGACCTGCAAGTGGAACACCAAGGTCGTTTTTTTTTTTGCACCAGACCCTCAGTGATAGATGCTTTTCTTACTGCCTTCAATTGTTAAAGTAAAGGTTTCATATCAGTAGTACTTGACATGTATTCAGGTTAAAATTGTCTTACAAAAGCTTGGTTGATTAAAAAACAAAAAACAAAACTGGGCTTACATGCATTTCATATTGCCTTGTTTACTCATGTTTTGACCAATATTGTTGCCAAGCACGTAATTGAAATACATAGACACTGAATTAACAAATGCAAAACATAATTTTTGATGGCTGAATGCCTCATTGTTATGTGTGCATTCAAAAGCAATTGCATTGGAATAATTTCATGGAAGCTTACCCAGATGCAGTGTCATAGAAAAAAACTGAATGTCAAAACAGTGTGCAACATTGCATTAATTTAGTTAATCTATTTCATGGTTTTTAAAACTAAATATTAGTTAATATCTGTCTTATATCAACCACTGAAACAAGTGTCTTGCAAGTGTTAAATGCATTTGCTTCTTGATATGCACATTTAAAAGTACAGAGAGAACACACATATATGCTAAAACAGATATTTCTGATGCATAGTACTAAATCTTTACCATAAAATATTCACGAACAACATGCAAACAGACATTTTTGTAATCTCATTTGTGTCCTTGTGTAAAGATTTTATCTGTAAATGGATTTTGAATGTAACACTTCCAAAGACAGATTTCTATCTTTCTCTGTGTTATTAGCATTGAATTAGCACCACCAAAATGCAGTTTTAGATGACTTTGTAAAACTAATGGTTTGTGCTGTGTTAATGGTACCTGTGGGATCTGAGATTTGCACACATACATATTTTAGAGCTGTCAGCATCACTTTCCATCACCTGCAGGCCCTGTTTACACCTGATGTTAACATCTGTCTTGGGTGATCACTACTGGTCGTTTGAGACAGATTGTTGTTTACAAACATGCATCGCAAATGTGTCTTCTGTGACCACTTGTGAGTCTTGTCGCAAAAGACCTTCCACTTGACTACTGCACTAAAATAAAATGCTGCTGCATGCTGGTGAAGCACATTTTCTAAAAAAAGGTCCATTCTTTCTTCCACATATACAGTAATTTAATCTTAACACAAATTGATGCTTTTAAAATAGTCTGCCTGTCTGGTGGATATTTTCAGTGGCTCTATCAGCAGTTAGATCATTAATTCAACTGTTCTTATAAGTGAATCATTCACTCTTTCAATTAAATATTCCAGTTTAAATATATAAAAAGACACCACATTTGTCTGGTGGATGACTCAGAGCATCCTAAAATTGAAAATACTACTTTTTTTGTGTCCTGAAATTATATTAATGCATAATTTTAATAACATTAATAACAATAATATTTAATTCATTTTCTTTAACAAGCAAAATTTTAATTTTACAAATTAACAAATTGGTGTTGAGATATATATATATATATATATATATATATATATATATATATATATATATATATATATATATATATATATACACACACACACACACACAATCACACTCAAGATGCTAGACTTTCATAGTTGTCCACAGCAGTTCCACATACTGGGTCTCATTTAACCCAGTTATATAAGCAGCCCCTGTCCTCCTTTTACTAGAATACCGAGTGTCAAATTTAGTTCCAGTGTTTATGAATTACTAATATGGGCCCTGCAGGCTTTCTTCTTCCATCCATAGCCAGCAATGAACATGAAATAGAAGAGAAAGATGGCAACAAACGGGAGAACAAAGAGCCGCCGATTCACCAAAATTTATTTATTTATTATTTCATTTTATCTTATGTTTTGGCTGGTTGTATCTGCTCATACCGTTGTCCTGTTTGTCAATAGTTGCATTTACATAAATTTGGCAGTGGAACCACTCTGAATGCTTTTGAATACTAAAGTGGCTTTCATTTATTTTTCTCATGGTCAAGTCAATAGATGGGCTAGATTGAATACACAACTCATGAAAAAAAAAATCTTAGCTGAAAGCGTAATGCATCATATTTTGGTGAACTCAGTGCTTTTCTTGTCTGTTTAATAACTCGAACGAATGCACCTGGACACCGTTTTTTAAAAAGCTTTTCTCATTTCACGCATCCCTCAATATGAATAAATATTATGACTTATTGACTTAAAATGAAATGTTAACTTTCTACAAACACATTTGGCAGATCGGCTCTGTGGCAGATTTGTAAAGGTTATATTTTCTCTTCAAATATTTTTTTTATCTCAGTAATAACATACAACTGGATTCTTTGTCTTTAAGCTGTCTAAAGTTCTCTTTAATCATGTCTAAGATGTTTAGTTCATAACCTTCTAACTATTAAAGGCATTTCTCATATATTCTTTTTGAAGTTGTCAGAATTGAGTTCTCAGTGGCGTTGCCCTCCTCCTCAGCTATGTTACTTCACACAGTGAAATCTCAGTCTTCCTGTCACAGATGCTGCCTTTGAAATGGATTTTCTTTATGTAAAGAGCGGTAAGCACTGTTCTCGCTGCAGGTCATGGAACAGGTGTGAGAATTAAAGCTTGCAAATATTCAAATGTCGTCAGTGATTTCAGAATAATAATTTTGGGCTGAACAGAAATGTCTCAGCACAAGGTTTAGCACAATACTGATTTATGCTGAAAAGCTGAATTATTTTAGATAATTTGATTTTGTTTTAAAGCAGCAATTTTGCTGCACGATTCAGATATTATATTGGACATCAAAGTGTGACCCCGGACTTCATAGAGTAAACAAAACAAAACAAACAAACAAAAAAACCCATATACATATATAGTATAATTGTCACATGTGCAGGCAACAATAATCCAATAACTTATATATATATTTTTTTTCCCCAATAAGGCACCACCACAGAGACAAACAGGTACAACATTCAATAGCTACAGGATGAGGAAGAACGGAACAGAATGTACCGAACTAGAACTTAAGTAGGGCAGATAACGAGGGACAGACAGGTGCTGGGGTTTAATTGATGATAGACTAATGAACTAATGAGAACAGGAATAAAACCAAATATGGGCAAGTAGGAACTGAACTAAGGCAGATGACAGAAACTGAATAAAACACATCCGAATTCAGGGGTGTAACAATAATATTGCAATTCTTATTAAGATTGTAATTTATTTTATAAAGTTATTATTATTAATAATAAATATTATTATTTAATTATTATTCACAGGTTGAAAGAGAAAGAGGATATGATAAGTATTTTATTTTGCCTTTTAAAAGTTGAGCCAATTTATTTAGAAATACTATCTTTACACTATTATATATTTTATAGCATTATATTGTTTATATTTATCTCTTCGACCCTAACTTCAAAAAACAACAAAGCAGTTTTAGCTGGATAATATTTAATTTCTAGTACTTTGCTGTACGTTTAGTTCATAACAGCACTGCACTTAGGAAATTACCTTAACTATCACTTTTCACGCTTACTTTATTATAGTACAAATATTTGCCTTAAAAAAAACAACAAAACTTTACTGTCCGATAAGACACCATATTGCGTTATGTGTTTACTGTTCATTATTTGAATGAGGATTTATGTGAAGCTAAATACAATTACGCACTGAGCCTAACTCCTAACATAATCAGCGCAGTAAACCCGTAAGCCAGTGAGGTACATCCCTGCCTTTCTTCCTTGTATTAGATTAGGGGCTACAAGTTATCAAGGCACATCAGATTTCCCAGGCCCTCAAGTCCGCACTTAACCAATGTAACATACTGAAAATATATGCTTTCACTATGAAACCCTTCTCAGTGTGACAAGGAGAAAAAAAACAGGATAATTCCAGAAACTAGGAGTGTGGAAGTACATGCCACTGTAAAACACATTCTCGGTTTCGCTTTTATTTAAAGAACAGCAAATTTGCATGTCTGGTTGAATTGAATTGTCTTCGGAGACCTTGAAGGCTGACAGGCAAGCGTGTGCAAAAAGTTGTAGAGCAATTTGTGTTGCTTGGTTTGAGTTCTCAGTGGTGCGATTACTCCGTCTGACAGGTCCAAATAAAGACAGATTGAATAAACATGTTAGAACCACATCACATGACCTCAGCGATCCAATCAAATGTTAGCAGCACAAATGTGACCGTAAAACATGTATGCATTCAGAACTTTACTCCTTCGGAAAGTTGTGTTGGTTTTAATAAAAGCAATAAGTATGTTTTCAAAATGGCCCCTTTAGCACGAAGTGCTGTAAAATTGCTTTTCAGATCTGACATTTGAGTGGCACAATAGGCAAATTGCCATTTTATATTACAGCTGGACGAAAGTGTTTCACACAGATTGAAATGCAGAATTGTGGCCCTGACCAAATTGGCGTGGAGTTTGATGTGTGACCGTCCTCCTTTTCTTGTCACACACATCAGCCCCCTCCGCCCTTCCTCTTATGCCTCAGTACATCCGTTGACATCTTGCTTTTTGTTGTTTTTCCATCCACAGCCGTGAGCCTCCTCAGTCAATATCATTCCTTTTAACCTCTCTCTGGCAATATCTGAACATCTAAATCAATTGTCAGATCATTTGATAAGAATGTAATCAGATCTCTCAGAATTGGGCTTAAAAAAAGACAATGCCCTTGAAGAGAACGTAATTGGAGAGGAATGTCTGGCAGTAGTATGATTGATGTGGGTATTCTGCTTTTGTTGATAACTAGCAGATTGAAGATTGGATAACAGTCACTGTTGACACTTCTCTTTCACCGAAGTGACAGTGTCCCACTTTCCTTCCAACAGAATACCATAGGTTAGAACTTTTGCTGTAACTTTTATAAAGTTAAACACTGCAAAACTTTTTTTTTTTATTATCCTAGGTTTTGTTTAGTGTAAAACCCGACGGCAGTGTTGGGAGTCTCCTAAGTAGGTCTTCACAAAAATGGATTTTGAGGAAACTCTAATAGGGAACCTGAGGTAAACAGACTTCTGCCCAATTATAGGGCAAGTGACTAGACTTAATAAAACTCTCATATGGAACATTGATCTTTCCAAGCAGAGGTGAAGGCCTTTCAGTTTGACTAAGAGCCGAGGACAAACATGTTTTCAGATATATAGTAAATATATCCAGAAAGATGATAAGGGATGGAGATTAGGAATAATTGAACAATTTAGGTTCTTTAGCTAAATTTATGTATTTCAAGCAACATTCAAAATGATTATTTTTTGTCTATTATTGAAACATTTCTAAAATGTTACTAACAGAACAAAGAACATTGGTTCTGTTTTTAAATGGAGCGTCAGTTCCATTCAGAGCCGAAGATCGCTGACAAAGAAACGCAATATCGCGTTTAGTTTCACGGGTGATTCATTAGCCCTCGCCCTGTTCTGGGGTTAGACTAGCTGTACTGTGTGTTTTTAATTCACTAGTTAAGTGTCATTTGTTCATTGTCTCATGCTGTCGACTATCAAACAGTAAACAATAGAAAATGTTTTCACCTTTTCTAACTCTACTAAAAACAATGAGTCACAACCACTTTTCTGCAACATTTGTTTCATGAACTATACACTACTGTATTTACCTGAAAAACATTCTCTTTCAGCAGCTTCTGTATTTCATAAAAAAAAGATAGGAATAATGTGATACTTTACCTGAAATTTACCTGATTCAGGATCTGCACCACACAGTAGATTACACATTATGCGTAAACATATCATAATTCAGTCATCTTCAGATTGTCAGTGGTGCCTCAGAGGTCTTTTGGAACACAGTTATAGACCTCATAAATAAAACTCAGTCATGCAAAATGTTTTTTTTCTGTATGACATCCTGAAAGATATTCCTCAGTACCTCAGTCACAGCCCTACAGGGTTTCTCTAATTAAATTTGCACTCTAATGAACAAGCTGATGTATGTGCTTTTTTTTAACACAAAGTCAAATTGTATAAAACAACAGAAGAAAATAGACATCGTCTATCAGAACTAGGTGTAGAATCTTTTTGTTGACACCTCAAATATCATTCCCAAATATCATTTTACATTTAACAAATATCAGAAGATTAGAAAAGTATTGGTACATTCAGATGGTAACTGTTTGAGACAGTGAATAAATCTAACTAAACAAATTGAGTTCATAGAGTACTGCAAATACAAAATACAATTTGATGTGTGTTAAGTTGTACTTAATACAACTTAAATGCAATTTAATTGTCTAATGTGTATAAAGAAATCTAATCTAGAAGTCAAAATCACTTTGATGGTGCTAGGGCACAGCCTGCAAAGTGGCATCAGGAATATTGAGACAAAATATCAGACATACTGTGACAAGCACAAAGAATTAGACAGGCAAGATGCTTTCAAGGGATTTGCCATGTTGAACATAAGACCATAATATTAAACACATCAAATTTAAAGTTTGTGTTAGACATGTAGTTGAGAAAGGACTTTGTAGGGACTTAATAGGTCACAGATGATTAATTTAGGGACGTCTATGTGTGCTGTTGTGAGTGTGTTTTTGTGGAGTAGTTTTTCTAATCCCCTTGAGTTGAAAATGGCAGCATCTGACCCATTAACCGTAGTCAACCTAATTTTAGTTTTTCTCAGGCAATAGCATGAGTGTCCTTCTTTCTGTCCAGAGGGACCGCAATAACACAGACCAAAAGGAGTGAAAAGGGCCGACGAAAAAGTTTTTGCATATGGTCCTTTGGGTTTGACTGAGATTAGAGAAATTAGAATATTCCTAATGTTGGCCAGTAACCCCATAGTGCCTTTAGGGAAATCAATAGAGTTACAAAACAGACCGGGGTCCCAAATTAGGTATCCCTTGGCAGTAGTGTGAATTCTGCTTTGATGGGTGGCTTTACGGTTAGTGCATAGCCTTCTAGACCTGGTTTTAAGACACAGAGACACCACTTGTTCACGTAACTTCATATGGTTGCGTTCTGACTTTCTTTAGAGAAAGACTATGGGGAAAAAAAGAGGACAAAAAGTTCTAACTAACAATTAAGAAGCAATAAAAAACATCTCTCCCTTGTCAATTTGTATAATTAGTTCTATCATCCACTGTGATTTTCATGCCTAGTCTGTTTCTCAACACATTGTTCATCGGCATGATAGTCGTAGGATAGATGTAGCATGATGGATGTATCTTGCCTTTTCATTTCCCTCATGTCACAGGGTTAACAGCTTTTCTAGAGATGTTTCTCTAGATAACGTGCTTCCTGTT
Organism: Puntigrus tetrazona; assembly: GCF_018831695.1. Classification (NCBI taxonomy): domain Eukaryota; kingdom Metazoa; phylum Chordata; class Actinopteri; order Cypriniformes; family Cyprinidae; genus Puntigrus; species Puntigrus tetrazona. The sequence continues at coordinate 15,005,785 of NC_056712.1, forward strand.
GTGGAGATAATGCATGCAAAGTATCTTAGTTCAGCAACATTCGCTTCATCACATACATTTTCCCTGATTCATTTTCTTTAGTTCAACCTCAGATTGCCTAACAATGTTTGGACAGCATAGTTATATGCAAACCGCTTAAATTATATGTAATTAAATTGTCTTTCAAAGTGTATCAAATATACCACATCCGAAGGAACACTTTACTTTGTAGTGTGAAATATCAATTTAAATCTAATATATATGCAATTAGATAAGTCTAAATACAACATCAGAATACAAATCAATATTCTTTATTCCACATACATGTATTTTTTCTTTTACTTTGAACTGTTTACAATCTAAATGATTCAACAACAAAATGAGAAACTACCACAACAAAGTCAGAATTTCTTACTAGGGAAGGAAAAAAAAAAAAAAAGATAATGGTAGCTTGACTGTAAATGGAGACATTTTGTATTTTGTACCAGATGAGGGGTTAGAGTCACAGAAATGGACAAGAGCACAACTAAAATTGGTGTGTATTAATTAATGTGTATACTTGCAGCAAAATTATAGGGGAAAAATCATGAATTTAAACCATTTGAAAATCTTCACCTTGTATTATTGAGTTTGAACGTAAAGGCCTTTGTTAATAAATAATCTCTCTTCTTTTTTTCCAGATTATAAACAAATATAATATTCTTCATATCAGGAGAATAACTTGGGGTAGACAAACGGCACACATGTTTCCCGGAGTAACATTTCACACCCTCTAAAGCCCTTTGTCCTCCATCCTCAAACAGTTTGAGTAGCGAGACGATGGCTTGATCACACAGTATTTCCTTCGAATCAAGGGAAATGTAAATTTTGGCGGTCATTGCATTTTGGGAACAATGCAACAAAAGAAAGTGTTTATACATGTTAACATACACATACATAACTGAGCATTACGTACATATATGCAGGATAATGAGGGAGAGAACAGATCCCCGATCATCTGTTGGTCGCAGTGAGAAAGCATGTGCGAGCCTCGGCAAATAAGAGTAATACTTGAATTTTACAAATCGGTTCTGTACACAATTTGTGTTGGAGTGTTGGTGAACATCCCCTCTTACCAAGAGGGTTTCATACAAATTGAAAGTGGTTCATTATTGACACATATTACTCCCCTTGCACATCCAGTGAAGTCCAAGCTTAACCAAAACCTGGATTGAACCTTAGGGACTGTTGAGTTTCCTGGCATTGGTCTGAAGGAGTCCTGTTCCAGGTAGCATTTGTGAAACAAGGATCAGCATAAATTCCCACTTGTATTACTTTCAACACCTTAAATCATTTTCATGTTAAAGCGACGTGGCCCAGCACCCTGGTCCGCCTCCTCAGCAGAGGTCCCATTGGACTTTGAGCGTGGCACGTACTCAATATCAATGTTGTTTTTATGTTTGCCTTTTCCTCGACTCCATACAAACAGGAGCAGGAAGCAGAAGAGAACCACTCCTAGGAATGTGAAACAGCCCATGGCTGTAGAAACTAAGATAGTCTTTAGGTCCAGGCCAAAGGTCACATTGGGGAGGTTGGTACCATTGGCAGTGGCATTGCTTGTATCCGTGTAATGCTGGGTCCTGTTGGCATACAGCGAGCCCAGACTTTTCACTGCCAGTGATACCATAAGTGTGTCATTGCCTGCCGTGTTAGAGGCCACACACATATACACACCGTCATCCTGAACCTCCGCTGCCTTGATATCCAACGAGCCGTTGTTGTGGACTATCACCCTGCCATGGCTCCTATTGGTCAGGTGCCTCCGGCGAGGGGTGACCCAGGAAATAGTGGGCCGTGGGGTCCCCTCTGCGCTGCAGTGTAAGCGGGCCGACTGTCCCTCCTCTACGGACACCATCTGAGTCCGGTTTTCCCGGATCTTCGGCTTAGTGCAGGTCACATAATAAGATAGCAGTGTTTCTTTGAACTCCCTGAAGGGTCGTCCATGAATTCCTTCGGGAGTGCTGCACTCGGGCTGGGTGTCTCCAAAAGAAATGGAATGGCGCCTTTGCAGCAACCACATGAGTCGGCAATCGCACACTAGAGGATTGTTGTTGATCAGCAGCACCTCTAGGGCCTCAGGAGAATGGAATACACCCCTCTCTAGGGTATCAAGGCGGTTGTGGGACACATTTAGCGAACGAAGCCAGCGGATGCCCTGGAAAGCGTACGGTTCAATGGATACCAATTGAGACCCAGCCAACCTCAGCTCACGCAATCGCACCAGGTCCTGAAGCAGTCCACCCTCGACTGTCCGGATACGACTGTAGGAGAGGTTAAGGTGTATGAGGTAAGGCAGGTGGCGAAGAGCCTGGTAAGGGAAAGCCGACATGTTGGTGTTGGTAATGGAAAGCGTTGTGAGGTTGAGGCCATGCAGAGAATTAGCAGGGACAGAATCTAATGATGGCCAGTTGTCGATCTCTAGGTGACGGAGGTGGAACAGCTTCTTGAATGAGTAGGGGTGTAGAGAGCTAATACTGAGGTAGCGCATATGTAGCCTCACCAAGTTGTGCAGGTGGGACAGGGCATCTGTAGGCACCACCGTCAAGTTACAGCGCTCCAGCGTCAGGCTCTCAAGGGACAAAAGTCCACTGAAGGCCCGATGGGAGATGTAAACCAGCTCATTATCTCCAACTTCTAATGACTTGAGGTTACGCAGGTCCTGGAACATATAGTCCACCAGAATAACAACTTTGTTGTCACTGATATCCAGGTTCGTCAGGTTGGAGAGGCCAGAGAAGACGCCTAGAGAGAGGAGCTTGATACGGTTGCTCTTTAAGCTCAGTGTGTGGAGGCTGTAGAGAGAGTTGAAGGCTCCGGGTTCAACGTAGGCAATGATGTTCCCACTCAGATCCAGTTCTTCTATGTGTGGATAGACAGAAAAGTCATCAGGGTTGACGGCCGGAATGCGATTCTTGCTGAGATCAAGGATTCTTGTCTCAGTTGGGACTCCATCTGGGATGGCATTGTAGCGCTTGCGGTGGCAGATGACAGAGCGGCTCTGGGCGGAGCACTCGCAGCGAGCGGGGCAGGCCAGAGTGGAACCCACAAACACGGCCACCAGGGCCAGCCCCAGCAAAGGCTGCCAGCAAGACACGGCTGTGTGCAGCATGACTCGACTCAAACAGTCCACCATACTGTCATGGCTCTGAAAGAGACAGAAAAACAAAAGGTTACTATGTGAAATAACATATTTTGACACTGCATAAAAGTCACATGTAATATACAGTTAGCATCTTAAGCAAAATACGAAAAAATATGCCCATATAGGTACTTAATCCCATTTATCAATACTGTTTAGTGTCTTGTAACATTATATGCACAACATGTATTCATCTAAAACATCATTTAATGGACCTAATATGAATGTGTTTGCACTGCACATAAAAACTAGCTGATCAGTTTAGCCATGCACATACAAACAAACACTGCCTCCGTTCTTGCTTGTGGGTTTGTATGTGCATGGATTGATTCTTTACTGTTTGCACATGAATTCACAGCCCTACGGGTGTCCTGCTGTTTTTCTTTCTCAGTTGGTTCAGTATTTTTGAAGATTTGGACTTTCTCGCCATTACATTTCTGTGAGGTTTTGCAGTTTTCCTGAAGCCGCTTTAATGCTCAATAATAGCAATACACAACATTATGTATTTAAAAGAGCTGTTCAAAGTAACTGTTGAATACATATTCATTAAATGCTAATTTAATTATAAACATTCATAGAGTATTACTTTAGAGAGAACAAAGACCATAATTTACACAATTAACTTAATTAACGTAAAAAAGTATGGTCTTAGTTTCAAAGTGGACAGCAGCATAAATTATTTTGGCGTTTGAAAGATTTTGTTCATTATGTTTACAGTAAAACCATTTGCTTATCAGATTAAGCCTTAAACATAAAAAGTTTGGCTTTAGTTTTCAAAGAATAACTTTAAAGAATAACAATATACATCTACATTAATCATTTGTACAGCACAAACATATATACAGACACAAGACAAACCAGGATTATAGCAATTTCTAAACTGCACTCTGGCGCATCATAAATATAAATAGTTCGAGGGCACAATCCACTGGTGCAGACATTACAGACGCAATTATGTAGATTATTACAAAGGCGGAAAAGATGGGTAAATGAGGCCTCAGAGGTTAATAAAACACATTTACTGCTTTTTTAGACATTCACCTTAATAAGACCTCTGCACAAGACTCAAAACAAATCATAGTTGAATCATATAATTTTTGTTCTGACATCAGCAGATCAGCAAATTCAGAATCTGTTTATGTATGTGTGCTCACCTCTAATAGAGACGCTGACTGCATTTGAGGCCAAACACAACAGTAAGGTGACAATAAAACAATGCAGCTTCTAGTTTTTGAACCATCTGTACCGTTTATTTCAAGCTGTACACTTTGATGTTGGACTCTTTCTGCTGTCACTCTTTCCTATTGCTAACGTTTGTCAAATATTATTCCTAGACCTTCATAAAGGCCTTGATTGTAAAGAAGAGCAAGATCAACCTCTTTTACTTTCTGGGAACTTAGTGGTCTTCACACTCCTCAGAATATAATAACTTGCGTTACGAATCTTGAAACGACTTCCTAGAATTATTTAAAACTATTTTACTTTTCAGCTGTACATTTAACCCCTCCTCTAAATCTACCTGGCCCCATGCCTGATTTTATCTTGCTGAATATTCTGTTTAAACTGGAAATATATTTCAAATTAGGCAAATGGGATGCAAACAGCATTTCCTGTTGACTTTAGACACCCTGGCATTGTGATTACTCTTCTCTCTTGCTTAGGGATGTTTCTTTGTTCTCGTTGTTGTTGTTGTTTTTTTTTTTTGTGGCTCAGCATACTCAGCCTCGTGTGAAAAATCTCACTGCAGTCAAGTCACAGTGGTGTCTGCCTGTGTGCATCAGCAAAAACAAGCACTCACACATGATGCATGTGGAGACACTTTCATAAACGTCCTGCAGTGTGACTAAGTGTGCATGTGTTTGTTTGATTGTTTATGTAAATATGCAGTTTCACAGTCACATTTGAAACTGAGATGGCTGTTTGTGAGTTGATGCATTATAGTGCTATAGCTATAGCTACTTTTGCAATTGCGCTGTATCTAGTCTGAACTTATTTTGAATTATGGGATATGTATGTCAACGTTTGACCTCTAGAGGGCAGGTTTGCATAATAGGGTGATTCAGAAAACCAAAGAGAACATAAGTAATAAACATTCAATCAAAGGAGTGCCATTTATTATAAGTGTGTTCATTTGTAAATTTAGACAATATTTAAATGAACTATAACGTAATTTGAACATTTCATGAGAGTTAGATTACAAATGAACATTGTTCCTAGTTATTTGTAACCTGGGCACTGTAAATTCTACACAGGAAATTACAATGCAATAAATGAAGACAATATATCATCTAAATTAACATTAAAAAGACAAAACTTTGCAGCCTCTGGTGAACAGTACAAATGAATGAGTGTCAGGAATGTGTAATGAACTAGAGTTTAATGACGTAAACATAATTATTTGACTGTACCTAAACATTCGGCAGAGATAAAACAATGTGATGTTCAAGTAGAAAATGCAAAAATGAATATCTGCAAAGCTCGACGATGAGTAGTGTGTAAGTGTGTGGGTGTGTGTTGGGGAAGCAGACAGATTGTGAAACAGGTTGTGAAAAGTGCACAGACACAGCAGCTCATCTGGTGTGTCATGGGCTGCACTAAATTTAAAGAGAGAAAAAGAGGTGCAGAAACCCCGGAGGCACAAAACACAGCCTGGTCGAGTTTTAAAACCTGTATATGCACTCTCATTATATGACATCAGATGCTACGCATCCGCAGAAAGCAAATCGCATTTGTAGCAAGGTATACAGTCTCCTTGCATGTAATAGATTAATTGGGTGTGGGTGGTGGAGGTGACAGAAGATGTATACACAGGATTAAATATTGACAGTATATTCCCTCTAACCCAGAGAATGACCAGTGAAACAAGTCAAAAACAGAAAAAAAGTTACACAACTGTTCCTTGTTCAGACAGAGTATCTGTTTTGCCTGACCAAAATGTATGCTAATCATCACAGAAAATGAATTTGGTGTCCTGTTTATTTCTGGCTTTATTAGCGTTGCCAATTATGTCCTGAAACTAAACATAATAAGAATAAATGAGACTTAGTACGATAAGACGAGAAAAACATTCTCCCTCATAGCAAGCCTATGTTTAGATTCCCACAATGAGCAATTTGAAGCGTTAACCTTGTGTTGACATGCATCTCTAAGAGAGCAGGTGCTCACAGTGAAGAAACGCAAACATGACATCACTGTGTTTGTATCAGGAGTCTTATTAGATGACTAAATTAGTATTTCTTTCGCTAACGTGCACATACACACAGAAACTGACAGACCAGCGTATACAAATGCCATATTTACGCATCCAAAGACACTTCACTACTTCATATTTAATGAACAATTTGTACCTAGGTTAACCTTTCACTGATCTTATTGGTTATTTTCCCCAAGCTGAATTTAGATGCTTTCTTTATTAGGTATTCAATACCATATTGATTCCCACTATCTGTGAGTTATATATGGAACCAATTGGTTTTTTGTCAAATCCATACCACACATTTGTTCTTGACTCATGTCTCATGATATTAACACATTTTCAAATCTCTGGTGGTTTGGATATGCTAATTACAGCATTCCATACAATGGTTTCGATCTTATTTTGTAAAGCTATAAATATAATGCTATATTTAAATAAATAAGCAGGATTGGGTGTAAATGAATCCACTGGGTTTAGATTAGACTGTAAAACGTTCTCAGCAACTCTGCTGAAAAAACACAACTAAAGCTGGTTTTGGCTGACTTAAAATGATCTCCCAGGCTGTCTAAGCTGGTCCTCATCCGGTCTACGTGTTCTCTCAGACAAAAAAAATGCTCAAACCCCTCTAAATCAAGCCAAAAGACAAGCCTAACCAAGCTAGGAGGCTAGCAACAATTAATTACAAACAGCGTTCTACTCTTAATCACTTCATTACAAATATAAAGAACGGAAATAGGGCTAATTTTCATATTACTCTAGTAAACCAAATGCGCTCTATGAAATATCTAAATGACATGTTATCTTCAATAAGTCATAATGTATTTTGCAAGCCATTCAATCTGCAAATTCATTTCATTTACTTTTCCACATGCTGACATGTGAATGGATGCCTGTTGAAGAAATAGGGAGAGAAAGATAGCATTTAAACACCTGGGACATGTATTTTGTCCCGACCTGGCTGTGATCGGCTTAAAGTATGTGAATGGTCCTCCCTGGCTCTGTCAACCAGACTAGAACCGAGTCTAATACCCTTACATGTGCTCTCCAGCATTTTCCGGTCTTTTGCCCTGGCAGTTTTAGGCTTTAGATAACAAACTGGACTCCTGTGCAATCAAGCAACAAATGTCATTTTAAGCCAGGATGTGCTCTATCTCCACTCACAGACTATCTTGGTCCCTCTGATGTGGACCACCTAATATGAAGGCCACACCCTACAAGAGCCCTGTGGGTATATTTGTTTACTTCACCGTTAAGAAAAGGCTTGATAGTTACGTTATATCTTCAAATAGCCTGGGAGTGAACATGAACTCACACAGAATTAAATATAATTATGTGGAAAGAAGGTACAGCATGTTTGGAAATAAAATTATATATATATATATATATATATATATATATATATATATATATATATATATATATATAATTTTATTCCATAATGCTTTTTACAGAGTGGTTTGCCAAGACTTCATTTAAGGAAACTGTAAGTTCTGTGCCAGAGCTTGAGATATATCTCATTAGTTTTTTCCACTCCCATTAACACATATACCCAACACACCTGCCTCAGCTGGACACAAAGCTTTAGAGAAACAACCACCTCACACAAACAGATGTGTTAGAAGTACAGCCTAAAATAGCAGGTGTTTTTTCCTTTTCACACTTTTAGTGTTTTTTAGAAGACAACAAGTTAAAACAAAGGCAGTTAGATCTCCATCGTGGCGAGCATAGGTTGTTTGTTGTATGCTTACTCTAATAATACAAACACATGGATTTCACAAATGATGTTTTAGTCTAGGTTAAAATATTCCAGTAAATATAATCAGCATTGGCATGGATATCTTCTTTTACCAGCTCTGTCCCAACAGTAATCTCAGTGTTCACATTGATATAATAGTTAACGTTATTAAATCATTGCTTTATTGTAATGAGTCTCATATCTTCTAACGATGCTACCCTGAAGGAAAGATGTAATTAACTCAGAGGTTAAAGCAGAGGAAGGGTGAACATCTAGCCCTTAACGTTTTAGTGGGCTTGTGTGATATCATCACAGCCACTGATAACGAGAAGTCAAAGAAGAATCCCTCAAAAGTTTCTTGCAGCTCGTCTGTGAGGAGAACTCGGGAGATCTTTATCAAAATGTCATCTTCTAAGCTTAGAACGGCTACAGAAGGTTTGCAGTAAAGGATATTGTGATGTCACATCTATTAGCCACTTGTTGGAGGTTCAATATTGTTAGCATTTGAGAAACTCTCCGGCAGGCTGTTAAACACCACATGCAGTGGTTCAAGGAAGTGGACAGGAAACCCCAGTGGCCCCCTGACCAAAAGAAATCCATTTCTCCTGCTATTGATTCTGATATACAAAGTGAGTTTCCACACATAATCCAATCACAAGCACCTCTGCACATAAATTGAAAATACCAAGACCCGATTGAATGCAGAAATGACAAGTTTATTGATTCCTAAATACACAACTATTTAATACAGTGTGACTGACAGGTCAAGGGAAATGTCCTTTAAACCAAATATTTTATTGGATTTTTTTGGTCATTTTTAATTGTTATTTTATTGTTAATTATTGCTTTACTTACAGAAGGATGCTTTTATAGGTATTGAATTTCTTTTGTAAACACAAATATTTGTTTTTTTAATATCTGCATTACTGAGACTTTACTCTTCTTTAAAAAACAAAATAATCTATATTTTAAATAAATAAATAACCATTCAGAACGCTATTGTATACTACTACCACTAATAAAAATAAGCATGTCAGTGTAAGCATAAAAAAGCATTTTATATAGTAGTATGATAGTGATTTTAAATAGGACAGGACAGAACTGATGGGATGGTAAATTGCATCATTTTTGATGACTCTGCTTTCCTAAAGATGCCTCTGACCTGGAGCTTGATTTATTTATCTGTTTTGTGAGGTGAGTTTCATACTGGGTAACAAAAAGCCCCGAAGAGCAATTTACAGTTTTTCACCACCCCTTGTGAGGGGCTCCAATTGCTGCGGCAGCACAATCGTCCGCCCCCGCTGAGAAAGTGAGGTGGGATCAACATCTCTGACTGTGAGAATCAAAGGCAAAATCTGAAAACCCCACTAATTATGCAGCGACCAACCATACACTTCACACAGAGCTCATCAGGAGGAACGAGCCTGCGTTAATTAGTGATAAAGCAATAGAGGAAGAGAGATGCTTCTCTTGTTCCTCTCACAGATAACCCTCTGTTAAGAGTGCAGCCAAGAAGTAGAGTGAAACTTAACTGCTATTTCCTTACGCTCATTCTCTCTTTACTATCCGGTTCGGTGAAGCCTGTAAAAACTGATTTCTCAAAATAATATCAGTTAAACATTGTGTCAAGCATAATGGTATGTTTCTCAATTAGCATAATTGCTTTAAATAAATATGAAAAATTAATGGATGAAATAAAAAATAACTGATTGAGTCTAGCATGCAGAACTCACATCCTGTGCATCACATGGCTGCAATACCTTTTTGGCATAAAACACATGTATGCACCAGTAGAGATTTATTTTTCTATATATTTTACTTAGGTCATTCTAGGGCTGCAACATTTATAATCAATTTATAATCAGTAAATCAATAAAATTGATAACAATTGATAATGAAAATAATTTGTGTGCAGATGCTAGTCATATCACTTCACAGTAGTGAATTTCCGACTGAGCTGCTGTGAAAATGTTGCACAAACCAAGCTATCCTAGCCATAAGAATCTTTTATATTATGTCTATAAGCAAGGCTCTACTAAACTAAGACTTATTTCTGTAATTTTTTATACAACTTTCACTCTTTTTAATTGCTAGTAATTTACATCAGCAAATAACAATTGAATTAAATGTGAACTTTTGAAGTAGCAAATCTGAAACATTTTCTTAATAAAAAAAAAAGAAATGCTATAAAGGGGTCATTGGATGACCATTTTACACAAGTTCCTAGGATTTTTAAAGGGTCTTTGTGAGAACTCTATAACATACTTTGGGTAAAATGTCTCAATGGTGGTGTAAAAAAGCAATTTCTTTACCCTGTCAAAATCAGTTATGTGTTTATCAAACCATTCTAGTCCATGGTGCTTTAAATGCTAATGAGCTCTGCTGACCCCGCCTCTCTCTTCTGCGACGTGACCAGCAGATCATAGATATGTGTAGGTGCCCTATTTGACCGCTTCAGAACTGCTCTCAGAACTGTTAACTTGACATCATTCACAATAATAAAAAAATAATATAATAGTTATACAAGCATATAACTTGCTGTTGTAAAAGCACACAGTCAGTGTGCTAAAAGGTTTGCAGACTGTGGAGGCAAGAGGTAAGATGGTCTCTTCTTATTGTAGGAGGGGTCTGTGCAGATCTATGTCATTCTGACAGGAATGGTTTAATTTGAGAAACAGGATTTTAAAAACACACGGGGTGGATTTTTATCATTGTAGGATGGATATGTACACACACTTCCAACACACATTTATGCTCTAACACCTTAGCCAGGAAGTCAGCCAGGAATTTTGCATCTGATGACCCCTTTAAACATTATTTCTAAATTCTGTCTCAGTACATGGAGCTAGAAATCCTCAACCTTTCTAAACTAACAACTAACTTTAGCCTTTAAGCCATAAAGGTTTTTATCTCATTTCATGTGGTGAGATTATTGAATTTAGTTACATTTATGCTCACAGCAGATCTTTCTTTCTATAGGGAACTACACTTAAGCATAGTTCCCTACAGTATAACTCCTTTCTGTATAAAGAGCCCTGCTGTGAGACTCGAAGGCAAAGTGAGGCATTTGTAGGTTTGTCTCTCTATGAAGTCCTAAACAATGAGAATTAATGGCTTCTGGGTGCCGTTCGACCACCATTCAAAATGATAAAGTCATAAGCATATTTTCCTCACGGTTGCTCAAGTTAATATAATTCATCAAGTTAATGTGCTACATAAAATGTTGTTAAAAGAGGATAAACACAGTAGCAGCTGAACTGGGGGAGGGAGGGAGAGACAGAAATGCAGAGTGCATGCAATATGCTTCTGATTTGAATTACCTTTTAAAGGTAATAGTCAACACTTGAACGCTTGGCACAGCTGGTCCAGCAACACAGGCACTGCACAAGTCACCTTGCACTCTGTTCTTAAATGCATTGTTATTGTGCAATTTAGAGTGGAGGGCCTCTTATGAACATCATGGCTTTCTCAGTGCTCCTTGAGAGATATATCTTCGAGATACAAAAAGTACAGGAAGGCACTTTCCATACACTCTCATTTTCCTTTGACTTTACTAAAGTAGTGGAAGAACAAATCTAATGCTGTTGTTGTGAGAACTATTATTTATTTAATACAAAAAAAAAAAACAACTACACTAAAACATTATAGTAGTCGGTTTTAAAGTCTGTATTCTTATTTTTTCCCCCTGCATTATTATTATTATTATTATAATTATTATTATTGTTATTATTATCATCATCATTATTTTAATTTGTATCTTTGTTACACTTTATTTTGATAGTTCACTTTAGACATTCCATTAACTATGAGTAATTACAACTAATTCCCATTAATATGCAACTACATGTCTATAACTCTCAGAGTAGGCTGTTCGGGTAGGTTTAGGGTTAGAATAAGTTGACATTCATTTGCAAAGTTTATGGTAGTCAGCATGTTTTAGACTGATAAAAATAAGTATTAAAAGATATTAAGCAGTCTAATGACTGCTGATAGACTTGTAGTTGCAGCATTACTTACTGTTAGTTGAATGTCTAAAGTGGACTATTTAAATGGTTGAGGATAAACATTTTTTGAAGGTTAAGCATTAGGGTTGTAGTCTCAAACAGTTCCTTTTTGAAAAAAAAACAAAAAAACAGCTAAGGACCAGCTTAAACCAGCAAAAGACCAGTTTAAACCAGTTAAGGACCAGCTTAAACCTGCTCAAATCTACCTAAACCTACTTAACCAGCATTTTTTTTCAACGGGGATATTATCCTATAAACCATAAAAAAATAAAGATATAGGTGAGATGAAGGCTACAACAGTGTTTTAGCATCAGCGGTTATGCTAATATTTCCCGAAGGTAGAGTAAAAGCTGTTTGTAATTATAGACAGTAACAAAGCCAGCCAGCATATCCAATACTTCAGAAAATCTAAAAACGGAGAGGAAACAGATGCCTTCTGTTCTCAGCGTGAATACATTTGGAGTGTCAGCAGGAAGCAACAGCAAGCGTGTGTATAGCCCGCGTGGTCTCAGAGAGGCTGGGGCCGTGTGGGAAGCTGAAGTGTGTGTTATGAGGTCAATGTGTGCACACTCACTCGCTCAAGAGCTTTAGTCACGAATGTGGGCTGGACTATATTAGGAATACATCAGGGGTGTATGATTACAAACACTTGACTTCGCCTAACAAGAGAGACAGCACAGGAAACTGACAACCTCCCCATGTCCCAGAACAAAATAGTACAGACCTGATATGAATGCAGTTAGATTTTGGAAAATTGTGATTATGACAATGAAGCCTGTCTCCCTTCCCCTAAGATTTATGCGCACATGTGAGAAGAATATCTTTCAAATGACATCTTGTAGAGTATGAAATTACAGTTCCAAAGGAATGCGCTGCAAAAATAATGAAACTAGAGGCATCAAGCATTAATGATGCTTCAAAACAACAGCTCTCAAGGTTGCCTCCTCAAAACAAAGCACCCGCTCCATTTCTCTCCCTCTCCCACATCCTTTACACAAGACTAAAATGAGAAACAGCCAGTTAGAGATATCCAGTCCCATCCAGAGCCATTATCATTGCTATAAGAAGTGCAAATATTCAGAGAAGCTCATAATCAAATGAAAGGAGCAGCGTACCAGCTTTTCCGTCTCTTCATCCTGCCCGAGCAGTGCCTTTGACAAGCTCTCACTAATCCCAGCTGGAATCCAGCTCAAACACAGAATGGTCCTCCATCTCCATCTGCTAAGACTTCTTCTCTTTTCTCTCCTCCAAGCTCCCTCCCTTTCTTTCCCTCTCCCCCACCCTCTTTCAACCCAAACAGACAGAACACTTAATAAAAACACAACCTTTAACCTCCAGTCAATGCAATTACAGGTTAATTAGATGAAAATACCCATGCACAAACATACATACGTGTTTGTGTGTGTGTATGTATGCATGTATACATATAAATAAAGTAAAAGTTAAAAAGTATATAAATAGTATAAAACATATCAATTATAAATAATTATAATATAAAGAAGATAATAATAAAGAAGATAAAATATAATAATAATAATAATTAACTACATGTAGCTTACGTATTGAATGCAAACAGAAGATCCTTAAAAAAACAAACAAAAAACATATTCATAAAGATTTTTTATTTTAAAGGTATTCATGGTAAACCTCTTTAATCGCCTTATCAGTCAACGGTCTTCTTAAGATTCATGATGTCAGGCTGAAGTGTATGAGGGTCTTGTTCATCTTTTTTTTATGCATGTTGCTGGCATTAGAGACACTCTCTCTGCATATCAATCACTTAAACAGGGATTAGCATTTCATTTGAGAGCCATTACCATAAAAAAAGTTAAGTTAAACGTATTCAATTATAGTCCATCACATCCATGAGACAGCTGCTTTTTAATGATCCATGAATAATAGATATTAATTGTATCAGTAAGCCTTGATACCTGTGCAGAGTAAATAACAAGGCTTAATGCATTAACATGAAGACACATGTCTGCTTCTTTGGATAATGCCTATAAGCCCTATAAAACCAGGTCCATCACCTAATAATTTGACCTGTTATCTTTTTGAACAATGTGCTTTATGTCAAAGGAAAGTGAAAGAGGCACAGCGATTTTGCTGCTGAGATGACAATGACAGATGAATTTTCCTGTTCTCTAACGCTCTAATGACATCTCATGTGATTCTTCTGCATAAATTTGTGGTTGATACGTTACGGCACATAGATTTTTTTCTAATGAGGCTTACTGAGATAATCAACTTTGTTGAACTCTTGTGTTATATAATGCGATATAATAATAATAATAATTGCTGTCACAGCAGTGTGTTTGCATTCATCATGTCTATCGTCAGTTGGGATGAGGTCACAAAAAGTCAATATATTACAGCCAGTAGCTTTAATACAATATGTGAAGGTAAACAGCTGCACCTGTCGCAAAAATCCAGTGCTGGTGTGGTAAGTACACAGGCTTGCTTTTTATCTGCCATCTGTTGGCACTTTATTGACAGGGAACTTGCCTAGTGCTCAACATCGCCACAGTAGAGCTCAGAATTCACCATGCTGCGTGTTCAGCATGACTGTGATAAGCTGCAATATTAATTCTGTATTCATTATTGGAAAATATGGAAAATAATAGGCCTATGTCAGATATAGAATATTACTGAGCAACTACAAAATCCAGAAATTAATATAATATGTACCTATTTAAAATTGTAACATAAAACAGGTAATCTATATGGCAAATTGTACTTCTTGCACTTCATGTTTACAGATTGTGCTTCATGTTTATTACCTCCCTTTACATTCATTTCAAATGCAGGCTTTCTCAAATCAATTCTCTATTGTGCACAACCCTGTTCAATACTGCAGCATTCAGTAGGATCATGTGTTCCTGTGCCATGAATCTCTTAAAAACTGAAGCATTCTCACAACATGGTCATCGTTCCCTTGTGTCTCTTAGTAAGTAGATTAAAAACAACCACTCTTTTTGAAAAGTGACTGAGTGATGAGACTGAATTAAGGTCTTCCATGCTGACCCCCTGGTCCCAGAGGAACCTGAAAACCCTTAAGAGAGACCACACATGGCTAATTCTCTCTGCTACTTTATAAGCAACGAGTTAATGAACCCATCAGAGGCTGAATGCATGAGTTCCCCCAACACTTCTCCATATTTTATGTCTCTATCTTATTAGGTGGCAAGGAAGAGACTCTCGAGGGAATTAGGTACTATTTGCTGTCCAGGAGATTGATTAGTTATTGATTATACCACAGTTTGGAGACTGAAATGAAAACATATGCGAAAAGAAGATTATGGGCTGAATTTCCAGATTGCTGATCCTTGTCTTTGTAACTGTTCAATCAATATGGCAATATTCCCAAGTTAATGCACCATGACAACCAACATGCCTGTGATTATAATTGGGACTGATATCTAAAACAATACATATTCAAATGCAATAGACAACGAGAACAAAGCCATGCTTTGTGCCATGCTTTAAAAAGAATAGTCCACCTGAAAACATTTACATACCCTCATGTTGCCTCAAACATGCATGACTTTCTAGCTTCTGTGAAAGAACCGTCATGTTTGGTTTCAGAATGTGCATACATGTTTGGAATGACATGAGTGTGCCAATAAATAAATACATATGAATATAAATAAGGTGATGTAAGGTGGAGGTGGGGATGAACCACCACATTTTTTATTCTAATGTTATTCACTCATGGATATATGCATAGAAAGAAGAAACTAAATAAACATTTACCCATACATAGCAGAGTTATTTAGTTAGCTTTCATCTACTGTATCTCAGTTATATCAGGCAAGCTCTAATCAAAAACAACACAATTTTCAGTTCAAGTAAACTCACGTTGAACTTGCCTACACAATAAAATGCTAACACAGTGACTCTATATGTGCAGAACATGATTTTGTGCCATATGAAACAGTGACATTTTCCCATCTGCAGATATGTTATCTCTCCATTGTGATAATCTGTACCCCATTGCTCTTTCTCGTGTCTCTTTACTGTTCTTGCTCAGAAATGATCCTCAAATATGTATCTTTTCCTTTTTTGGCCTAATTCCTGTGCTTGCCACTGGGTTCTTAAGCACTTTCACATCTCTGTATATTTTATGTGAATGTGCAAGTGATTGAGTGAGTGAAGGAGAGAAAATCCAATATGAGAAAAAAACAACAAGTATGAAAAGCAGTGAATGTAAGCATTTAGAGTTACAGCATCAAGACAAATACAGTCAAAAATGAAGTGTACTTATCTTTTGTACATCCCAAATCATAAATCTGTTTAAACCCTAGTCAGTGTCCTTGAATACTGCACATTCTCTGCTATGCACCATGGAAATTGTAATACTCCAGCACTCTTGAGAGTGTTTTAAAGCTCACGGTGGATAAACAGAGAACAAAGTTTCAGCAGCCTTGAGCACTGGAGAAGCCACTCTGCATCTGTCTATATATCTGAAAGAAACATGTTTAACCCTCAGCTGGTGGTTAGCTTTGTTAAAATGGTCACATGCTGAGATTCAGACTCTCAAACAGTCAAACATATCGGTTCACATGTGAAGAACCGAGGTGGGTGTTGGATCTGTTGGTGAAAGATAAGGTGGAAAAATGGGCTTCCCTGCAAACAAGCCCGTTAACAAGCCTTCTATCTCAGTCATTACCCATGGCACATTAGCAATTTCTCTTTCCTTTTCTGGCCATGCCTACTTTACTTATTGACTCCTGCACTGGCTTCATTAGATGAACCTGATAGGGTACGGTCTTCTCAGGAGTGAACTAAATGGCAACTTCCAGCTTGCAACAAGGGAAGCCATGGATTTTTAAATGAAATGGATCGCATTGACGGACAGGATGGATCAGGACAAAGCAGGAGAAACACAATGAGATAAGTGGGGGAGAGATTTGTGCCGCTTTTCACCATCTAACTTCTTCCGTAGCGTCCACAACATATCTTTTGCCACAGAACCATTGCTTGTAAATGTTGGCCTGATAAATCTCTCCATCACCCTTAAGCGCATTGTTTTACTGTCAATCCTCTTTATCCTCCCCCAAATCCCTTCCCAATTATTCCCATTTTTGCTCCTCCTGGAATCAGGCAGAAAAATGTCCCCTACTGCCCCTTATTTAGGAAACTGTCATAGCAAGTAGGAGCCTATCCCTTCCTGGCATATGCAAAAAAATCCAGTAATGCGTTATTGTCGGAACATTTGTAATTGTCACAGTCCATCAAAATAACCTCAAATGACAAAGTGGAATAATGTCTGGAGGTCTTCTTCCAAAAAATATAAGTCTCTGCCTTTGTCAGACAGTACTCCTGTCTGTATGAAACTCGTAATTGCCTGGTTTGGGACCCTCACTGCTACAGGATATGCAGCCATAAAGACCAATTCACAGAGGACAAGGCTTGCCTTGGGGGCCCTTGTTTGTGGAAACTGTGTAGCTTTACCCTTGTTTTAACTCAAGAATAGTGTTTTACAGAGTCTAAGTAACATGTTTTGCTCATTTCTTAGCCATTTAGGAGTCTTGCTCTCACTTGCTTTTGCCATTCAGGACCTAGCAAGCTTGAACCAACAATTTATTACCTATTCTACCTTTAGTGTTAAGCTTGAAACTGAAGTTAAGCTTGAAACCGACTCTTTTCAGGTGTGATCAGGTCTGGTCACTTCCCAACCGAGACTCTTAAATTGCTTTATTAAAGGACCTTAGGGTCCAGTGGCCTAATTACTGTCCAGATGGCTGGTATGCACAGAGTTAGTGATATCCCACAGCCCATCCCGTACTTATGTTTAATTAGCATTCTGCTTTTAAGGCCAACAGAGGGGTCATGCTGTGCTGATGATGCTCGGCAAAGGAATCATATGGATATAAAGGAGGAAATCACATAAAATATTTAAAGCAACTATATATTCAAACTACAAAATTCAACTAAAAACACCAACATAATATTAAATCCATTAATAATAATAATCCCAAAATATCTATGTACATGCATGCATATATATAAATGCTTGTCCACAGTTTTTATTTATTTAGAATTTGTTTATTCTGCCACACCATGTACTTGGTTATCTTTTTAATATAATACCAATAGCAATGCTAACACTAATACTAATTTAATACTAATTTATAATATGCAATATTTTTAAATATTGCGTGGGTCTGATTTAAAGAACTAAAAAAGGAAAATTTGTCATTATGAACTCACCCTCAGGTTGTTCCAGACCTGTATAAATTTCTGTCTTATGCTGAAAACAAAAGAAGATATTTTGAAAAACCAAAGAGTTTTTGATCCCCATCGACTTCTATAGTAGGAAAGGAAATAATTGAAGTCAATGGGAACCAGTTTGATTACCAAAATTGTTCAAAATATCTTTATTTGTGTTCAACACAAGAAAGAAACTTATACAGGCTTGGAATGATATGAGGGTGAGTAGATGATGACAAAATTGTCATTTTGGGTGAACTGTCCATTTTAGTAAAGACACAATACATGTCTGTGAAATCTGGCTAGACTCTACATTCAATATATTTCCATGTCATAAGTCATTTTAAAAGAACCAGTATTATGGCCAGCATTTTCTTTTTCACTTTACATTGAGGAATAAAGGAGTCATGTTTTCTATATAGGTAGGTCAACATCTCCTTGCTAAGTTAGAACTTCATACACCAGATTTATAATAATAAATCACCCAGTGTAGTGACTCAAGTTCAGACAGAGCTGCTTATTAAAAAAATGTATAAATAAACAAGACCTCATGCTGGGCACAACGAGGCGGTCAACTCCGCTTGGCTTTTCTAAAAAAGCCAGAGTTAAGCCATCGGTGCCTACGAAAAAAAAAAAAAGTAAAATAAATAAAAAATGCACTATAGATTTATAAATGCAGCTTAGAGTAAGCACAGAAAAGTGTCTTTCCTAAATGGTCTCGGTCTCTTAAGACTCTAAACCTGGTTCACATTTACTGCTCATCAGGATGGAATAGGGCTCTTCTCCACACAGAGCTATCGGCAAACCCATCTCGCTTTCATCTGAATTGAAAAGAGCTCAGCGAGCAGCGGCAAGAGAGAGTGCTTCTCGACAATCTGTGCAGTGTGCTCACCGGTGCTATGGCACATCCAAGCAGGTGATGGGAACTGAACCATTTCAAAGTGCAGAAATGAAGTTGGCACTGGAAGGGAATTTAATAAGTTGCTTGAAGTTCAGAAGAGGTCTACATCATGGACCCCTGCCAAGCAGCGGCCCCACACTGGAGTGTGTGCAGAAAACACCTGGGAAAAGCTGGAGCTGCGAATTTCTCATCAACAAAACCACAGCCAAGATTGAGAATGTGTGAGAAACAGAGGACCGACTGACCTATCCACACAACGAAGCTTAAATAGAGCTGCACAGTAAAGGAAGACTACTATCTCTTTCCAACAGCGCTAAATTGGACATACTGTACATCACAAGAGTCCCAAGAGCCCCATTAACATATCCAAGACATCTTAATGTAGAAGTGAGGGGCTTCAGACGTCACCACACTTAACAGACCCTGTGTGCATTTTGCTTACATAATAGGACAAGGATCTCTCCAAATTTCAGCCCCATTTTTTCCCTTTCTTTTAAGCAGCTATCAAATGAGATCTCATTAGTATTTGCATATACTACTGCATATACTGCATTTATAATAAATGACCTCAAACATGTTTAAGACATAATATGTATTTAATGTATTTAACTCTTAAGCATTCTAATGGTTTTTGTATGATTTCTAACGAGAACTTGGAACCAATGTGACAGCATATAACCCAAATAATGATTTGTCAATGGTATTAATAAGACAAATATTACTGGAGTAAGAAAATACAATTTTAGTCTTTCTTCTTTAAAATGTAATTAAATGTTTTGCTTGTTATAATCATCTGTGAATTTTTTTTTTTGCACCATTTTGTTTCAGTGTACACAAATGAGTATGTTGGTGTTATACTGCAACACTGATGCTGTTTTACTTATATATCATTCCTGAAGCTTTGATGATAATTAAATTCATTCAGAATAAGTCCAACTTGGATTTAATTTATAAATAAATTAGCCCTTAAAATGTCTTATTGTGACAGTATTTCTAGTAGTGAAAAATTATGCCCTAGGACTATATCTGCTTTTTGAACGTTCACATTTATATGGGTACACCAAAAACTCTAAAACAAAAAAACTGCTTAATTCAACTTGCCGCACATTCATAAAACATCACAAACACTCACTGGGATGATACTGAGAGACCAGACATAATAAAGTTCTCATGCTATTCTTCTAGCACTATAATTTTAATATGAAAATATCCCACCACTCACTGACATGTCCAGGTCACACAAAAAATCAACATTTCATGTATTGTTTAAAACGCAAGTGTCATTATCTTTTGCTGCAGAATATGAATTTAAAATGAATATTTCGCAAAAAAAGCATTTATCTTTCTCAACGTTTTTGAAAGTGAAAGCAAGCACATACAACTGTAGATATATGTGTTATATACATCACAAGACTAAACATGCGTAATTGTTTTCAAATACCTCCACTTTCACAGTCCATGCTACAATGCGACAATGGCATTTTCAAATCTAACCAAACGGGAGTTTCTCTAAAAGCTTCTCTTTTGCTTGACAAAAAGCCATCTCAAATGTACAGAAAAAAGATTTGTATCCAAATTGTCGTGGATGCAACTTTAGTCACCTGTACCATTACTTTGGCAAATGTTACAACAATTTAAGTTTTTGTACATTTTGTACGTTTGTGTTTTTAATGTCTGTCTATATGGGCACACTTACTGTATACAAACGTCTATGGAATATTGAGATTATCCTGGACTATCAACCTCATGCTACTGTAAAAAGACCAAAGCATTTCTTGTTGCAGAAAGGATTATGGAAATGGTCTGGGGAAAGAGAGAAAGAGAGAGAGTGGAAAAGAGAAAAAGATGTGGAATCACATGATTATATTGTGAGGCATGTGAAGTATGCAGCACATCCTCAGTCTTAACAAAGCATGTGTGTAAGGGGATTCCACGGTTCTGTGGAGAGCATTACTTTGAAGCCTTCCATTTCACAAAGATGGAGTGTGTGCGGAAACTTATGGTAATAGCTTGTCAAGAATGAGAAGCATGGCTGAAGTGCTGTCCCCTATTGTTAACAGGGAGAAATTGAGGTACATTTTGGGACGGGGAAGGTTCCGGAAATTATTCCAACCACCAGAGACAAACAGCAGGAGTTTCTATTACACCCAAAGCCGTAATGCACTCTAATAGCCATGTAATGACTCCAGGATCCCTTTAACATTGTCTGTGTAGCCACCATTTCCCCTCTCAATGTCACTCTCTTGTTAAGCCTTTTGGACCTTTCAAAGCCTTCAAATTCATTAGGGGAGTGTCCTAGGTCCAAATCTTCTTATTCTTCTAATTTTATTTTGTTGAATGGGTCGATTAGAGTGTCACATTTAACCGGAGCACTTGGAAGCCACACAAATACAGTGGAAAAGCTGATAATTGAGGAAGAAATGGCCCATATTTGCACATGCACAGCCAAAAAAAAAAAAAAAAAAAAGGGAGAAAAAGAAAAGACAATGTGCCCTTTCTTCATTAGCCTTATATACAGCTTCCATTACTTTATAACTGTGCACCAAAAAAACGCATGAAAATATAGCCTTATTTTAACATAAAGAGGCATACATAAAAGATGCACTTAAATATATTTATATAATAATGCTCTTTAAATTCAAAAAATAATAGGCCTCATGCCAGCCTCTTTTGTGATGCTATAGCTCATATTTGAAGAAAACCCACACTTCATCCCTTCAGATGTAGTTTACAAAAAGAGCAAAAAAAAAAAAAAAAAAGACAGATGGACAGACTTTGTTTCTAAAGCAGCCTGGACACCATGTGCAGTCCCTTCAACAAAGTCTCGTCTCAACTCATCAAATTCTCAAGGTGTAGCCAAAAGCAATTACAGGGAGGCTGGATGGGAAAGCCTAGTGAAGCCTTCCCCACCCAAAAGCCCCCATTCACACTCTCACTGGTCCTAATAAGGCCTTGCCTTCCAAACAAGATGAATCATGTTCCACTTTTCTCTGCGCCTCAGCACTTTGTGGTGGTCTCACATTGTAGCTTTGTAGCCTTATTAGCCCCTACATCGTAATAGAGCCAATAACGCTTGGGTTTTCTAAACTCCACCTGGAGCAATTGTGAAATAAAGGAATAGGATAGACATGGAGTCCTGCAGGGTGTTCGTTTATCACAGTGTTTGTTAATGCAAACGTATGCTTCTTCAAACTGGCTCCAAAGCTGCTTGATGCAATGATGCTATATTAGCACTTCAACTAGAACTCAATGAGCAAGAGTAAAGTTTGATTTGCAGGTGAAATTGTAAGCATTTTTTTCACAAACTATTGCAGTTAAAGTTTAACAATAATTGGAATAATAGGGCCTTATGAATGGTGTCTTTTTTTTTTTCCTTTTCTGGACATGAGTTTATGATTGATTGCTTGATTTATAATAAATTAATGAATGAATTAGAAAACAGTGCAATCAAATGAATTAGAACTTTTAAATGACCAATTCTAATTAATTACATCCAAAACAAAACAAAACAAAACAAACAAAGATTTTTTGAATAAATTTAATAAATGTACAGTTTTAATGTACACACTATATATGCAATGTTCCCCTACATATAATGGTATTTAAGGTCAAATCAAATTAGTTCAAATAATTAAAAAATAAAAATCTTTGACCCTTTGAACTCATTACATCAATCAAATCCCAAAATGAACATCCTGAAACGTCATTCACAAAGGATTAATTCCTTTCAAGGGCATGTATGTGTGAATTAAGATCTCGACTGTAACTACCTTTATTGATGCCTGATATCTCTGAGCTCTAATGAAAGTAAGCTAAAAATATCAGCGCCTCGTCAATATCTCACACTTCCTGCGAGCGCATCCTTGCCTGTCAGGAGGTGAGAGCTCTGTGACTTTGTGACATGCTCATACATGCTGTCCACAATGCTAATGCCAACAGACAACTGCCACTTAGTCCTCAGGGTCAGATTTGACTCTGCATACTTGCTTTGAGAAGCACCTTCAACAAACCCCCCGTTCTTATCCTTCCACGTCACATTACATTACACGCGGCAGAAGAGCAAAATCAGTCAACAGAAAAGTGCTTCGGAACGTCTGCTAACAACTTCGAAATCTCTTTCCCCTGCACCGCTATGAGAGAAAGAAACTTTTAATTAGTTCTTAAAGATTTAGTGCAATGGACTATGTGAAACTGGGCTTAAAATTAGAACTCAAAGAGAAAGCGAATTTCATTAAAACAAACAGAAAACTTTATTTCTCATCTCTTTGATCTTTTAAAAAGCACAATAAAACCAATTGAAACAAAGACTAAAACACATCTAAAGAGAATGCAGTTGTACCTTACCAATTCGGGTGACATATCAGCAGCTCTTACACAGTAGTTAGCCTCCTATGCTTCATCTGTACAACTGTCGCCCTCCATGAGCTAGAAATTTCTCACGCCCTGTCCATATCACAATGACCGCCAGCGGCTAATCCAGATACTCGCATTTCCCCCGACATGACCTTGTTTCCACTTCCAAGGACACAAAAAGCCTGTCTGTTACTGCATGCAGCTAACATGTTCTTTGGGCTGACTGATTGCAACTGCTGCAGGTTTTGCTAGTTAGTTAAAGCTGGAGTTTGTACCTGTAATGGGTAATGAAGCCCGCGGGGCCAGGCCTGGCTCCGATCCTGATTACAGGCCCTAATAGGTCCACAGGGTTCAATCAAGCCAGACCCACTGAACACTGTATACTGCAGGAAAGTGGTGAAGTAAACACTATTGTGCACCGCCCCAGGGACAGGCGTCTCAAAGCACACAACGCTAATGATGGTGACACATAATGAAAGAGAGCATGGATGAGAGAGATATATAATTGCATGCATGCATACGCGCATTTGCATAAATGAATACATGCAAACACATTTAACCTCATGCTAAAGCTTTGCAAATGTAGCATGAAGGAAATCTTCTCAAAAATGAATGCAAAATCCCACGCGCATTACGAAAAAGGGGATGAGAGATTTCAAGCCCTAACTGTGACGATAGCACTTCTGATTCCACCCAGATCTTCATTTGACTGCTGAGCTTGGGAGGAGGTTGTTATGGCTTTGAACAGCAACATACCCCTCTGAACGGCTGGTGTTTTGGTGCATGATTACTAGTGTGCTGTTTTGGCTGATTTAACTCAATTGTTTTGTTCTGTAAAGCATGCAATATTTGTTAATAGAACACTAAAATACTGTTGAGACCATAATCTCACCATCTCTGTTCTCCAACAAGCTCTATGCTTTGGTGACACACTGATGCAGTTGCAACAATGAATTTACTGCAACTCAAGTCAGTCAAGGCCATCTATGAAGTGAGCATGAATTATTGCCCCCTGAAAACAGCAGCGGTGGTCTGAGGGCGGTGAGAGCATGGGGTGTGATTGACAGCTGTGATCCATGCAGATATACCCTTGCAGAAGAGGGTGAAGGGGAGGACAAGCAAGGCCCAAAATGCACCGGCTTGTTACTTATCGATTTAACAGGTGTGAGGGTCTACAGCCGGTCAAAAGCAAAAAACCAATGTAGAACACAAATGGTCTCTTATGTCGTTTCTTGCACAAATGCCGAATAGTACCGAATACACAGAAATGCAATGTTAAAATCTACATCAACATAAGCCTAGATTTGATAGGACACTACATGTTGTTTTAATGTTATACTAAAAAGTTTAATTTACTGTACCATTTAGAGAGAAATCTACAACATATTTAATGAGACAACACTATTATAATTTAAAATGTATTTTTTGTTTTTAAAACTGTATCACTTTACATTTAACCATTAACCATGGACTCAAATGGAATATAGAAACCTGTAATTTAACTGTAAATACTATAAAAACTGTTAAATAAAGTACTATATGTGACCTCGGACCAAACCAGTCATAAGGGTCAAATAAATATGCTTTCCATTGATGTATGGATAGGAGGTTTGGTATGATAGGACAGTATTTGGCTAAAATACAAGGATTTGAAAATCTGTAATCTGAGGGTGCAAGAAATTGCCTTTAAAGTTGTCCAAATAAAGTTTGTAGCAATGCATTTTACTAATAAAAAAATACATTTTGAAAATGTATTTTAATACATAAAGTTAATTGGTTGGTTGTATATTCATTACCTGTAATTACAGTAATGGATTGTAAAACACCCAAAATGCCATAATCCTCTAATACTTAAAGCCTCCCTGAAAGTTTTTTCGGTGTTAGTATTAATATAGTATGCTAGTCTTAAGGTTATATATAAGCCAGTTTGCTCCAAAACAGTAACAAAATTTGCATTTAGAAGATATGCAGTTCAGTATAAGCATTCAAAACTTTCAGTTCGTCACTTCTGCCAAAACGGAGAAATGATTTTAACGATATTTGAGTCAACACCGGAAAATATCATCTGTTTATTCTCATCGTACACGCATCTGCTGCTTTAAAATTCTCAAGCTTGTGAGAACAGAATGGATTCGGAATGTTTATTTCATTCATTAGCTGGAAAGAATCTTTCTGAAAATGATTCCAATGATATCGTTTCTCTGTGAATTTATAGTTATCGTTATGGTGTGGACTTATTTTAGAAATATATCTTTATAGTTATCTTTATTGTGCTTGGAGTGAAAGGGCCTTAACACTCTTCAGGGGACCTTTAAAACATATTATTATCATCACATTTTGCTGAGAAATCTGGCAACCACAACTGCCCATTTGTTATTGTAAATTTGAAAGTATTTTCCCTGTAATTGTCCTGTAAATGCTATGAAAACGTTTCTATGTCAAACACACAAAAATCGGTGTTCAGTGTTTAAAACACAGATTTCTGGCAACCACAGACACTTGCCTTGTTTTTACTGTAAATTGTTCAGTGTATATGTGTGTACAGACACGCAAGCAGTTTGTTTGAGTTTTGTTGACTTTTAGCACACACCTACTCAGAGAGACAAATTTATGCATAATTACAGTCTTGCCTTTGAACATACCGACACACTCAAACACTCATACCCAGTGCATATATTTATACACGCTCACACATATTCAATGCCAACACATACACACACAGCCATCTGTGTTGCAATAGTATGAATAATCACCACCTAAATGGCACGTATTTAAGTCTACACTTAATCTAATTCAAATAGCACATAATGTCCCAGGTCATGCAGCATTTATCGTTAAAACTGACTTCAGGATGTATTGTTAAGTGTAAAATGGTATTTTTTTTGCTGTAAACAGAAACCCAGAGTGGCAATGTTATTCAATACAAATCACCCTAATTGTGACAATAAAACCTTGTGTGTTGGTGTTTAGATGTGTGAGTTTGCTGAGGTGCTGTTTCTGTGACATACACACAGAGCGGAAAAACAGTCAAGAGAAGGGCTGGATATTGCATTAGCAGGGGGCAACCCTGTAAGAATAATCACGTTTACCGTATGCAAGGATCTACGCAAACAAACCGCTCTCTTTCCATCTGAAGGGCGAGATTGTGTTTGTGCATTAAGTGCATGCGGTAAATACTCTAACTCACACTGTCTTTTAAATGAGCATGGTTCCGTTGCAGAAAAATACATTAACATATGCACAAAGATGCTTCTTTTTTTGCTTAAGACTTCAATTTCCCCTTTTATTCATTCCCCAGCTTCTTCTACTTCTTCCCAGTGTGGTATTGTCAGCTTGAATTCTCAATGAAATGAATGCATTTGAAACACGTTCAAGTTTCCATATGAACTATGAAGGAGAAGATAAATGGGCCAGATATGTTTGTGCTTGTAGCAGCATTTTGCTTTGGTGATGCATTTATCAGAGCTGTGAGTGTGTGTGTGTGTGTGTGTGTGTGTGTGTGTGTGCGTGGATGCTTAGATTAGAGAGTGGGCTGATAACATTAGGCTTATTAGAAGCTCTTAAGCAGAAAGTGTGCGATGAATGCAGCTTTTTACTGTGGTCACCATGCCAAACTGCTAAGCTCTATACTAAACTTGAGATTACATCTAGATAATGTGTCTGACAGGCTTCCTTTCTCTCTTAATTCAGAAGAAAATGTAGACCCATACATTACTTGCCATACTGATTATTATTGTAAGTTATTGGGCTAATTCATTAATTACAGTCATTAATTACAGTAATTCATTTTTGAATCAAATGAATTAATCAAATGAATCACAAATAATTATATATATATATATATATATATATATATATATATATATATATATATATATATATATATATACACAAAAAACATTAAATATTAAATATAGTTCATATAGTTAAATATAGTTCACAAATAATAATATAGTTCAGCATTATAATATTAGTAATAATTATGATTTAATAAATTTTTATTCTATGGTATGTGGTTACTGATGCATAGATGCTGTATATTAGTATATAATTTTTTGAAAGAATTCTTTTCTGCTCACCAAGCCTGCATTTATTTGATTCAAAATACAGCAAATCACATTGTGACATATTTGTATTATTCAAAATACAAATTGATTTCTTTATTGCTTTCTATTTGATATATATATATATATATATATATATATATATATATATATATATATATATATATATATATATATATATATTGGCACTCACTATTAAAAATAAAGGTGCTTAAAAGTTTCCAAACACTATAAAAAACACTATAAAATGACTATATTGATTTGATGAATTACGTGATTATTCTGTGGTTCTAAAAGGATAGAAATGTTTTTTTAGTACATTAATAACGTCAATCCAAAGGTGTGGGTACAATAACAGAATCACAAAAAAAAATGGTTTTATTTCAAAAACGCCGGGTCACGGGGTATGATTAATTGCATTAATTGTTTTATCGCACTATTTTCTTCATAATTAAATGCACTAAATTAACACATTAAACTGACAGACCTATTAATAATGACTTATTAATTTAAATTCCGACCTTGTTAGGAAAATGAACTCCTACACTTACTAGAGGCCAGAATTATTAATGGAGTCACCTTCTTAACTGCCTCAGACAGCAAAAGACGTCTGAAGCCCGCGGCAACAGTCTGACCCGAGCTTTAGACGCGAAGACTCTGTTTACAGAGCTCAGAGAACAGGGACTGACCGCTCGTCTACTGCTGTGTACAGTAGCAGCACGCTGGGGCTGATAGCAGCAATCTTCTCCAGACCTCTCTATCTCTCTCGCACCCAAACAACCGAGCCTTTAATCCAGTGAGGTATGGACAGAGCCGTGGGGATTACTGTAAACAAGTGGGGAGCTGAAGATACACTAAAAATGAGCATCGGTTATGCTCTCTCTCTGGATAGAAAGATCCAGGGCTTTCGGATTGATCTTCAATGCTCTGGTTGCTTCTGCCAGCCCGTCCCGCGCCGCCCTATCGCCCCGTGCAATTGGTCAAGAGGTCTTGACTGGCGTGTCTATAGGAGAAGTGAGGATCGTCTGCAGGGTTCGTTAAATCCCGGCTAATTGCAGCAGGCAGGCTTCCTTGGGCGGGTGTGTATGTGTGTGTGTTCTGTCAAATGGAAAAGCAGCCGTGATACGGCACTGGCAGGCCCTGCTTGGAGTGCTAGCAGCAACACGGCGTTAAATTGAACAGAGGTGATGTGAGAGGAGAGGAAATGTACTAGAGCGGGACCACAGTGTGGAGGCGCACTAATGGAATGAATCTAGAGTTAGGCAGACATGCTGTCTGTGTCCCTTCTGCAGTCTCGCCATTAATCTGACGATTTCCAGCTCTGTGTCCGGATCACTTGGTGGCGCAGTATCGTTTGAATCTGAATAAGAGGCAATAGGATCTGACAATATGTTTCGGGTATGATAAATGTAGCTCGGCTTTTGCTGTCATCGCGGCGCATGGTTATTCTACGGCAGCGCTTCTCGACTGAAGGGCCGCGAGTCTGCTCGGGGTCGTGGGGAGCAGGGACAAGACAGCGATGATAATGCAATGAACCATAAAATAATGCAAATGCAAAACGACAGCACAATAAATAGGCTTATCAACTTTTAAAGTCCAAATTTATGTAGCATTTGCCATTGTTGAGTAAGACTAAGATAACTTATGTTTTCTGGTCATTTGTATGAAGTAAAATATAAATAAATATTAAATGAAAAGATTAAATGGCAAAGGCACGCAAGGTTACAGAATCTGAACGGAAAAATCTAAAATAAAAACAAAATAAAAGCTTTTATTAAATATTGTTATATACATTTAGAGGAAAAGCCCTAAAAAAATGTAAGTCCTGAAATTAAAAGTAATAATTAATGACAAAAGCACATAAAAAAGTTACTAAAATGTAAACAAAAAGTAAAAATAGAAAAAACTGAAAGAAAATGTAAGCTAATATAAATATATATATATATATATATATATATATATATATATATATATATATATATATATATATATATACAAATATCCTATATATATATATAATACTCCATTAAAAATATATATTAGAAACAAAAGTCCATAATTGATAATACAACAATCTAAAAACAAAAACTAATATCAAAATATTAATAAATGTGGCAATAGTATAAATAATGCTAACACACACAACACACATCACAATATTAATAAACACACACACAGTATACACACATGCACACACACACACACACACACACACACACACACACACACACACACACACACACACACACTCAAAACAATTTATCAATTTATCAATCAAATAAATAATACATATTACTCACATCTCCACCTAAGAATTGAAACTAAACTAACCAATCACCACTACTTTACATAAAGCAGAGCGTTTTGCATTTTTTTACACTGCCTTACACAATGACAAATTTACAGATTTACATATCAATCCATAAAGTACATTAATTACAGCTGCCTCCTTTTTCACCTCTTCCTCTTCACCTACATCAGTCCTTCAATCTATCTCTATTCTTTACTTACATTTCCTGGCCCTATCCAGCACAATTTTTTTTTTCAGTTAGCTTAACATCAGAGTTGCACAAATGTAGCACCACGTTTAGTAACGCCACACTTTACAGTCTTTCATGCTTATAAATCAATGATTTCTCATTCAGAGCTGATGAGACAGCCTCTCCCGGCTCAATCAATGTTTCTGTAACTCCTTTGCCTACGGTACCCCCTCTAGTACATTTAGCGTAAACACACAAATTAGCCCAAGCAATTTTCATTTGAACGCCAACAATAAGGCAAAGATTTACAAACAGTTACACTCTGCATCCAATCATATGACATTCAGCCATGAAAGACAGCTTGCTAGAAACATGGTACCAAAGTTTCACAGCTTTTTCCAATAGTTTTACACTTTTCCAATACCACTCTGGATGGATACACTGCAGCCTTTATTAAAGTGCAGCTGTGTAAAGCTTAGTATATAAACCACAACCCTCAATAAGAGGTCAACTGTAGCCTATGAGTATAATGGAGCTTAAAATGAACAGTATAACTCATCATCTGATAAATAAAGATAAATAAACCATTAACAAACAAGCCACATGGAATAATTCTGTAGGGCATGAAGGTCAAACCTAAATTTTCTCTCAACAAAACATGCCCAATTCAGCCATTTTTTAAAACGTTCATAACCAAAAAGTCCTTTGTTCATAACAGTGAGAGTGTAAACCAGACAGATGCAAAGTGCGTACGGGACACCACTATATGGCTAGAGTCTCGCTGCATGCACACAGGTTGAGCAATAGTGGCATTCAGAATAAACAAACACTTGTCAGTACATTCTAGCTGGAACAGACGGTTTCCGACATCTATTTTACTTTTTTTCTGGCTTGGAGAATGACACGATGACACTGCAAAAGCTGCCACATATTTTAAAACTGAATGATTGACAACTGAGATGCACATTCTCCAAAGAACAGGGTGGATGTTAGTGTCTTACCGAAACAGTAGTACATATACCAAAAAACAAGAATGAAAAAAAAAAAACATCGTTGAGCTGTCTAGGAAAAATAACTGGCAACCTTGTGTGGGTCAGTGAAAATCCCCAATTTTTTATGTATAAAATTATATAAATATATACTGTATATGTAAATACATTTTTGAAATATATGCTGCATGTGTAACAAATGTAAAATACGTAACATATATTAAAAACATATATAAATAAAAACGTTTTGGATGCAATTATTCACAATAAATTAATTTTAAAAAAGTAAAAAAAAACAACATTTTCCCTTTTTTTAAATAATTTGAGATCAAATATGATTGTTGTTAGGCATAAATCTGGTATTCTTAACTGTCTGGAAAACAATCGTGATACATTAATTTTAGGTTACTGACCAAAAAGAAAAAAAGATACCATAAAAGCCTCACAGAAAGCAGAAATCTTAATATAGCTACCATTCATATACTTGCCTTTCAGCAAATCAGTTATGACCACTGGGCGCACATTATCTGCCCTAATTACTATTCATGAGCCAGGAAGATAAGGTTCATAAAGTGTCGCATATCATTCCTATGCTCCTGTATCCTGCTTTCAGAGACATAATGATTGCTAAGAAAACAGACAATGATATTCAGGTAAGTTTGAGAACAACAGACTCACATACACATACACATGCACATACACATACACCCAGCATCCCCTGTTTATGCCTAATGGGCTAGTTGGTGGCACCAGTTTGGCCCATTTTTTAAAGCTGCTTGCATTTCCGAACAGTAAGAAACAGGACTGCAAAACACCTGAGGCTTTCTGGAGGCTAAAGACTGCTGACCTGTCATTCTACCTCTATCCTTGCCTCATACAGATATACACACACCCACACAGCTCGATATTAGTTGTAAAAGTTTTGGAGCGGCTTTTTCTTTTTCACCCTGACACAGCTTCTACACACAGTTCTACTTTTAGAAGTAGCCTTGTGTAAACCCTGAAACACTGTACTGTAACAATCCTAAAGCCTGAGGCATTTATCATTCACAGCACTTTGAAAATATCGGTTTGGCATGAAACAGACGATGATGAAAATAGGTTTATATACAGTATATGTTTAGGTTGCACCAAGTAGACAAAGGGAGAGAGTATACATATATAGCAATAAGTCCCCTTTATGAACCACATGAACACTTTACAAAGACAAGCATTACCATGAGTGCATGAACAAGGAACTGTCCAATTTACATAGTTATCTATTATTTAAATGATGAGCAAATGCTCATTGCAAACCTAATTTGTAATTTCCTGGCAGAGCTCAGTTGTTTCCTCCAGTTTAAATTTAAGTATCTTCCTCAATGTCAATTAAATCTATTATCTCCTCATCCTTCCTTTGAGTTTCCTCACTTCTGCTCTGTTTAAACTGGTTAGTATTTAGAAGCAGTTCAATGTAATATGCTT
Source organism: Puntigrus tetrazona (assembly GCF_018831695.1). Lineage (NCBI taxonomy): Eukaryota > Metazoa > Chordata > Actinopteri > Cypriniformes > Cyprinidae > Puntigrus > Puntigrus tetrazona. The sequence continues at coordinate 15,038,341 of NC_056712.1, forward strand.
GCAATAAAATCTCATAAAAGACATTCAACATGGTGAATGCTGAGGTACTGAAGGCATATTACAAGAACCAGTTGGTAATTATCTTAATATAGACCCAACCACTGTAATCTGAACAGTTGTCTACAGTTTAAATTACTTGAACATTTCTCTTGTACATCTTAAAGCTTCCACTAAAAAAGAAAATATATACTTATAATATAAATACATGTACCACAGCAACATACATTTCAGCATAAATAACTGAGAAAGGCGCTAGTTGGATTTGTATTAAACAAGACAGAGATGCAAATATTTTAAAGAAAACTGTAACATTATAATATTTCACAATGAAAAACATTAGCTTAATAAAAATAAAAATACTGCTACTTTAAAGCTAAATGATTTAGTCACGTCTTAGACCAAGAGCCTAATTTTAACTTTTGAATTCAAAATAAAAACATTTGATATTCAACATATTCTACAATATCACAGACGACTATTTACAATTAGGTAAATTAACCTCAAAACTGATTTGCTAATTAAATCTCACAAAAATTGATATTCACACAAAATTAAATGTGTTAAGATTTTGTGGCACCTATGGTCAAGAGAAAACAATAAGGTTGAGGAGTCATTTTGAAATCATCTTACCCTACATAGCATATTTTTTTTTTCCCTGCCTTCCTCTCTTCTCATCATGTATTTTCCCTACTGCTTCTTGTTGAGTTTTTCACAGTCACACACAATGCTAGAACCCAGACCAGGGGCTATTTGGTGAAACAGGTTATACCCATTTTCATGGATTATTATATTTCAGAGCTGTGCAAAGGGGGACCAAAAAATGAAATAATCTTGGCCTTCTGGAGGCTACCAACCTCTCTTTTATACGCACATTATCTCACCTATAAATTCTAATATTAATTCATACCATACATGCACTGTACTGCAGAACCAATCGTTTCAGTCTCAAGCCAATAGTCTGAAAACCATTAAATGCTCATGTACTACTGCAGAGTCCATAGGGCAGTTGTGTTTGATGATTACAGAGGTACGTATAGAATGTTCTGGTACATTTGTGAGTGTGACTTCTGGGAAATTAAGTCTGGTAATGGGTGGAGATACTGATTCTGCACATTGAGTAAAACTGCATTGCCAAGACCTGAGACATCAGCTTCAAAGCTCCAATAAAGCTCTGTTCACTTCCAAAACAACAACAGAGGAAGCACTATTCTGGTTGGTTAAAATGACAGGACAATGTCTGAATATTGAGTATGCATGAATATGCAGTAGACCTTCTGTAGAGGTGTGATGTACTCTAACATTCTATCTTAGCATCTGTTTAGACATTTCTCCTCATTTTCAAAACATTCTCATATACATTTTTCTTATATTCATTATTAATATAACTACTAAAATCAGCCAGAGAATGTGTCTCCCATTTTTTACTGTGCTGACAAGGTGAACAAGTGCTTGCAGGCTGTTTCCATTTGCAGAGACGTGAATTTGTGGCACATCACAGTTTCCCGTTTTCCTGGAAACCCTGCGGTAATGTGGTTACTTTAAGGGTTGAAGCAGAAGATTGCATACCTTCAGTGTAGAAACACTGTTGCAGTGCTCAGATTACTTTTGACATTTCTTCTATGTCATTTGCTATATTTTTTTTAGATTTGAATGCAGTCTAATTAAAAAACATCGGCAGTTATCTTTGTTAAAGCGGCTCCTACCTGTGAAAGCTCTTACCTTTACTTTTCCTGCTGTGCATATTAATGTTTCAGTCAGCACAACAATAAGAACCTTTAAAATATCGTAACTTGTAGAAAAATGTTTATGTTTTATTTCTTCATATAGGCACATGCTTTAAAGAGATAGTTCACTTTGAAAATAAAATTTGAATTTTATCAGATTTCTCCAAGGGCATCTAAGATGTAGGTGTCTTTTTTCTTCATTAGATAAAATTTTGAGATTTTTAAGTCAAACCGTTGTAGTCTGTCATATAATGTTCGGCATAAGGAACTTTTTCTATGAGAGGAAAAAAACACGCACAGAGAAATCCAAATTAAACCATACTCCATCTTAAGGGGTATTTTTGGATGGCCTGAGCCTGGATTTCTCTGTGCATGTTTTTTCCTCCCATAAAGAAAGTTTCCTATAATGACCACCAGTTTGACCTAAAAATCTCAATATTGGATATAATGAAGAAAGAAAGACACCTTAGATGCCCTTGGAGTAAGCTCATGATCTTTGAATTTTTGTTTCAAAGGGAACTACTCCTTTAAAATTTTAAAATAACCAAATACAGTAAATAACATTTCCACTGTTCTTACCAAAAAAGTATTAATACTAAAACAAAAACAATTTCAATATATATATATATAAATCTTTGAAAAAACATTTAAAGAATTTGTTTTCTGTGTATTTTTTTCTGTTTTAGGGAACATTAAACGCTGCAGTTTAAGGGTGTGTGAAATACCTTCCTATATTACGGTGACTGCTGTATGAACACCTGTAAATATCATTTTTCATAGCATAGTGTTACCCTCGTGTATTGGTGGAATGCAGTGTGTGGGTGGAGGTTGTGACTCAGGCCTTGGCACAAAAGTCTGGTGGCAAAATACCCCCTCCTACATCATATGTCATATGATTTCATCTCTCCTACAATATCGTGCCATTTGTGAAAGGCATGACCAGTTATCTTTTCATATGCCATCAGTTTCAATTTCCTCTTGTGCCTGACTTTCCGAAATTTTCCAGCAGGGGTCCAGACCCCCTCCCAACCACTGCACGTTTTTTTGACAGCGGAGTGAAAATGAAATACAAAAGACGACCAGAAGATCAGATGGAAGTCGTTTTCACACCTCCGTGCTTATACACACCTGCTCAGTAGCAATTATTTACACCTACCAACCCTGCCTCTTGAGGCTTTGGTAACCTTTGGAGAAAAGTCAGAAAATAGAGAAGAAAACAGAATGAGAACTTTGATCTCAAACCTGCCAAGACAAACAAATACTTCACCCCAAAATGCAAATTGTATTATGATTTATTCACCTTTCTGTTGTTCAAAACCTGTATGACATTGCTTCTTTAGTTTGTTTTTTTCCAATACAAAAAGTTAAATTCTGAATAATATACTAGCTGATCTTTCCTTTGCAGTTGCATATGACGAATTAGCATATCGGAGCAATTTCTTTAAGCATTGCATATATGACAATTGAACCAAATTAGCACTTAGTTTTTTGATCAAATAAATCCAGTCTTAGTGATTTATTATATTAAAATCAAATCAATGGGCAGAAATGACCAGTTTAGCTATAAATGTGCTTTTGCGTGTCCTTTTCATTTTCAATTGACTGGGTTTTTTTGCGACTAAAACACTTTGGCTTCAAGCTTGTCTCAAATCTATTGGCTGTACATTATCTCAGGACGCACACTGAAAACAATGATGTGTGCTAAAATTTATGGAGCAAGAAACATTCTCTCCCCTCACCTTCTCTTCTCCCTCTATTGTCTGGTTTCTTGCCAATCATCACGTCTTCCCGCACTCCCACACAGATCTTTTCTTTTACTTACTCTGCTCTTCTCTCTCACACGTACAGTAATTTCTCCTCCCTCTTCTTTGCCTCTCCCTTTCTGCACCCTTTTCTCACCCTCTCATTCTCTAGAGGTCCTTTTATTCTTTCTTTGCATCCTTGAAGTCTCCACTAGCTTTGAGCATTCTCTTTTTCACTCCTCCTCTCTCTCCCATTGCCCAAACAAGCGCGCACACACGCACAGCAGTCTGCGTTAATGAAACATTAATGGGGCACAGACTGTGCCTCCTCTGCAGTCAGAGTTTGATCCTTACCCTTCAAAGCAAAGCACACATACGCACACACAAGTAAAGCGCAATCCTCTGCATTACCAGAACATTGTGTAAAGATAAAACACCCAGCGCGTCAGATACTTCAATGTTTTTAGGACTTTTCTCTCTGAAGAGGTGATTAGATATCCCCTTTCAAGTTACGTTAGGGTTGTCTGCAGCCTCTTAACCAGCAACATCAAACATGCTTTAAAAAAATAATAAATAGAAAATGGATATATACAAATGGTGTTCACTCATTTCATTAGAGCAGTCGTTTTCAACTAGTAGGCCACAGCGAAAAATGTTTTTCCCCACACCTTTATAACACAGTATATATATATATATATATATATATATATATATATATATATATATATATATATATATATATCTCCAAAACAGTTAAATTTGGCCATTGCAACATTTTATGCATGTATCAAAGCAGTTTGGAAATGAAATTTATGCTGCTAAAAGGTCAATGCTTAATTGTATTTCAAATTAAAGTAAACGTTACACTAAACTCTACACTCTTAACCAATAGTTTAAGCAAAAGCAAACGAGATATACAAATAAAACAGCTCAATAAAAAATGTCAATTATCTTGCTTTTATGGAGGAGTGTCTCGAGTAATGTTGTGAGCTGAGGACTCACATCGCAAGATGAGCTACTGAGCAAGTTTACCACATCAGAAGAAAACCTATGCACATACGAGGTTGTTAGCAGTGACTATTTAAATTAACTCTCACAACAGTAGCTGTGGTGTAGGGATTAAGACGCATGACACTAGCTTTTGAAAAGTTTGAATCTGCTTTTTGCCAAACTTATTCTTTTCACATCACTTGTCTTATCAGAAAGGCCTTTTTTTAATAAAAAATGAATAAAATATATAAAAAAAAATGGAAGTAAAGTGGCTTAAGGGTGTTTATCGGGTATTAGGAAGAAGGTCTGGGGATGGCTTTATTGCCCCACCCATTTAATAATTTTAATACAAATAATAATTTACACTCAATATATTATTACACTCTTTTTATAATGTACTGGAATACTGAGGCGCAGAAATCTGCCACTATTTGTGTTAAGCATTAATCACAATTTTCATTTATACCTACTGAAAAGACAATACTGATATTTTTAAATAGAGTGTAAACAGAATCTATTGCTATTTGCACTCAGTGTAAAAAGCATCTATCACACTTTCACTTAGTGTATGTATTTGCTATTTACACTTAATGTCACTGTCTGCACTTACATATGGGGCTGATTATGTAATGCCAAAGTGTATCAGTTTATGTCTGACTTAAAAAAAAGTAAAAATTGTTACTCTGCATCGTGTTCATTAATTTTGTGTGACAAAAAACAAAGTTTGTTGGTGTTTTACTGTTGCATCACTGCAAAACCTCCTGTGTTGAGTCACCAAATATCTTGAAACAGAACCAATTGAGAAACACTGCATTAGTTCTCCAGCCAGTCTTTATGATGCTGGAGTAAGGTGAAACCACTGGCATATTTGGTGTCACTGTGGAACAGAGGTGACTGGTGAAAGCTCTAAGGCCTAAGAGCTTTGGTTTCCTGCTAGATTTGCCCGACTTTAAACCTGTAATTGTGACAGTGTGCTAGTGTATCTAGGGAGAGGGTGGTGGGGAGGAGAAGGGGGAGGAGAGCTTATAAAAACAGGCCATGAAAAATCAAATGTGGGACAGAGAGGGTTCCCTTTCCTATTTCTCGACTTCCTCTTTCTCCTCCCTTCCTCTCTTTCTCTATCCGTGCACTGCTGTGCAGCACACAGTTTATGCGTGTATGTACTTTTGACAGTCAAAGGCCACACTACCGGGCCTCGATGGGGCGCCTGAGCCTTTCACTGACACTCACTCTCAAATGCTCACTCTTTAAATCCCTCCACTTCTTCTGCTTCTCTGCTCTTTGTAAAATAAGTTTTGAGAAGCTCAAGTCGAGGAGCGAGTAAGGCCAGTGGTGGGACATTGTGATACACTAAACCCCTTGACACGGAGAGATGAAGCCTTTGCCTTGCACTGGCTTACTTCATTTTGCACAGACTTGCCTCAGAGTGTGGTTAAGTAAACAAACACACACACACACACACACACGAGGATGCAAACTCCTGACAGAAACAGAAATGGCATATGTTAAAAAAACAGCTGAAAATTCAGATTTGCTATGACAGGAATAAAAGACGCTTTAAAATATATAAAAAAATATTTCCAAATATAGCTGTTTTTACTAAATATTGTTGTATTTTTAAACAAATAAATGCAGCTTTGGTAAGCATAAGAGCCCACCTTTAAAGAAACAAAAGACAAGACCATTTTTTCCCACATTAATTATAACTGCAAAGAAAAGAGTGGCCAATATATTATTAAAAATGTCTTCTTGTGTGTCCCACAGGAGAAAGTAAGATCCGTATTTAGAACGTCAAGAAAGTAAGCAAATCATGAAAATATTTACATTTTGGTCAACTATGCCTTTAGATGTTCAGTGCAGCTTCGCTGTGAATCCCTAAACCCTAGTTGTATTTCCTAATTTGGATATTTTATGAATTTTTAGATTTGGGTTTATCATTGTTACCGAAGAAGCATTTGTTCATATTTTTAGTGTAAATACATTTGTATGATAAATTCCCATTCCATCCCCTAAACTTAAAATGCTAAGATTCATATTATATTTAGTTCAGAATTAGGCTCTGATATGTTCATTACATGATGCCACACATTCTGGACTTCTTAGAACCTCAAAACATAAACGACGCTGAATATTTATGTGTGGCTCCACTGCATTTTAGCGTATCTAAATCTTATGTAAGATTTTGGTCCTTATCAAAAATTTTACAGCATTGACAAGTAAGTGGGCTGACTTGTAATGGATTCTAACCTCATACAGATTTTGCCTGGTCATTTGGAAGTCGATGAATGGAAAGCAGCAGTGCATATTACACGATCAGACTTTCTGCCAGAGGTGCTACTGTAGTGCTGCCGTTGATCTTTGCTTGCAACCAGACAGATAATTCACATTCTTGACAACATGTCTGCTTTAAGAAGACCTCGAGTTTAAAGCATTTATTTAGTAAGTATCAACTGTGTGTGTGGGTGAACTACTGGCTGTTAAAAAAAGCAGGCAAGATGTAAACAAGTTACTTTGTCAAAAAGTGCAGCCCAACGGATAATGAACTGCTGAAGGTCTCTCCAGAGAACAAATATTTGTACAAAATACATCTAAAAATCTAAATTCTGCCATTATTTCTGCCATTTTTTAAAATCTTTATAGCTTTAAACCTGTATAGCTTTGGGTATGAGAAAGTGAACAGATGTTTTGAATGAATGATTCTTTTTTCAAAACCAGACTGAATGATTTGTTCATGAATCAGACCGAACCAATTCTTTACTCTCACTGACCCTGACAATCCAGTTAACCATTAACGTAAAAAATGATCAGAGAGTAACAAATAAACATAGTCCACACGAAGCTATTGTATAACTTCAGATGAGTTGTAAAGTGCACAAATCTGGACTGCTTTTATGATACTCTTATGTTGGTTTTACATCATTTTTGTATCTTAAAAGCTGCAGCCCCCATTCACTGTAATTGCTCTATTTATATTCCACTGCAGAAATAAAGTCATATGGGTTTGTAACGACTTGAGGGGGAGTAAATGATTGCATTTTTGAGCAAACCTTCATTTTCATTTTTGAGCAAACTATCATTTTAAGCATTTGAACACCACAGTTTCTGCTGGTTTATGTAACACTACAGTTTTGGTTTAGAATGTTGTTAATATTCGGCTCAGAAAGGGTTTAGACTTATACTAACTCAATCCCTGCATTGCACTCACACACAAACACACACCACCACCACCACCACTTTCTCTCAGTCAGTTTATTTATTAATCTTTATATGCAGTGAGTATCGGAGTTGCCAGAGATGCGGTCCACAAGTGTGGTTGCAGTCAGAGGAGAGGGCAGTTTCCATGGCAACTAAAAGACCAGACCCAACTCCATGTACCAGAGCTGCCAATCAGACCGCAAAAAGAGAAAAGAGAGAGAGTGCAGAGAGAAAAAAGACGAAGGACGAATATCTTTTCATGAAGGTTGAGGAGATTGAAATGCCATCATCCTTTCAGTCCAACACAGCACACGAACACACACACACAGATGTACACACACGCATTCACTTTCACCACCCCATTCAGAGTCAAGTCTGCAGTCATTTACATAAGCTGAAATCTAAGCATTGCCAAGTCTTAGACAGATATGTGCACACCCTGGACAGAAAATACGTCAAAATATTAATTGGAATTATTTTGCTTATCATATGTTAGCGTAAAACATATCTGTATGCATCTGATAAGATATAAGGAAGTCGTATTGCACACATACGCTAATGAAAATTAATTTCTGCATGAAAAAGAAAAAGAAAAAAAAGAATATTGCAGTTACTCACCTTTTGTGACCAACATCATTGTCGCCCAAGCAGAAGAGACGGGAGAGAAAAAAAGGAGAGAACAGAAAGTAGATTAATTAAATTGGAAGTCAGTAATTAAATACGGCATGTTGGAATAGAATTGCTGGTATCAAACAGGAAATGTATTTATGTTTTCTATACTGAAGCACTTAAAATCCCCAAGCTGGCACGACACTAGAACAGAACAATTGTTCTGCATGTAAATGTGTTTCAATTATGCCATATGGGAGAATACCTGGGCCATTTACTGCCAGAAATGTGATTTGAGTGACAGGTGTATAATAATGCTTTCTACTCATTGTAAGCAATCGTTTCAAAGTGGCCGTTTTTACCGATCTTTCCTGGGCATGAAAACAAAAAGACTTCACAGTTGTTCTACAGTGGAAGGCTACACAGTAATGGCACGCTTCAAGGGACTGTGTTATATTCTTTTAAGCAGGTGATTTTATTTATGTCCACCCAAATCAGGGTTTATGTCCGCCCAAATCTCATGTCATACAATTTTCTTTTATGGAACGTAAAGTAAATTTTCTTTTAGAATCAAGTTGCTCTTTTCCATTCAGTGAAAGTGAATGGTGACAGGCAAGTCTCAAGCTCCAAACCTGACTGACAAAAAGTATCATAAAAGTAGTTAAAAATATTTTAAACATACATGCTGAAAGGTGGAAATGTAAGTTTTATACATCTTTTGATTTGGTATTCATGTCCACAGAACAAACAGCATTGTTTTAATAGCAACCGAATGAGTGGAACTTAATTGGAAAATTCCTTCTATTATATAATTCTACTTTTGATAAGAAACAAAGTCTCGTCTTTAAAATTACGTCCTTTTCCCCAAGGAAATTCAAATAATAAATGCCATTTTGATGGTCTTTGATGTATATGCCTTTGATGTACAGTACATAGCACAGAACGCGATCATCCCTTCGTCTTTACTATTCGTTTTAACATGAATGAACATCTCACGTAATTGCTCAATTAGTGTTTCAACCACAGAAAGACTTCAAAAAAAGAATTTGTCACATAAGGGTCTGTAAAAGCTGTCAGTTTTGTATTTTAAGGTAGACTGGTGTTGTCAAAAACAAAAACAAAGTTCTCTGTACCAGTTTCGGTACCAAAGCAAAACACAAAAGCATGCTAATTAAAAAATAAAGTGAAACTAATATAAAATGTACAAAAACTGTATATATGAAAAAACAGTAAAAAAAAAAAAAGTTTATTTATCAATTTTTATTTTTTTGGTAAATAAAGGGGATTTACTATTAAAATTAAAAATAAATATTGTGTAATTATTTCTTAAAAAAATAAAGTTTTATTAATTTTTTACACAGTAGTGGTAGTAGTAGCCTATCGCATACATTATTCTAAATCATAGTAATACATTTTTGGCACATTTTGGCACTTAAACGTTTTATTTTTAATGAATAATGTTTTCTTTTCTTTTTTGTACCGACATGAGTCTTTTGACAACACTAAGGTAGACTATGCAAACTTTTTAGTCTAAGTTGTACTCTTTTGCTTTCTGGCTGGCTGTTATGAGAAGCATGGCTTGCCTGCTGAAAAACTGGAGGACTCTACCCCTTCTCCTCTGATACTGTTCACACTCCTTTGAGCTAGTAGTTATGGGACCAAATGCAGTACACCGTCTCCCACTCCCTCGCTCTTTCTGTCTGGATGGGTTGACAGTGGGGGAATGGATTTGTTCCCCTGCCCCTGAGGCAGATTGGAAATCTCCGGCCTGTCAGGTAGTGCAGTGGAATTATGGGAGTGAGTGGCTCCTTATTTGTGGCTCGCCTGCTGCTACCAGGTGATGGATGGAGGAGTGGAATCACCAGTCACTATGGCAACTGTACGGATACTGCTTGGGCACCACCCTGGCCCCCATTTTTATCTCTATGACTCCTTATGGAGTTACAGCCTTAAACTTTGTCACTTAGCCCAGAATGACAATATGACTATTTTCCCCCAATTTTAAAATATTTAAAAATGTAATTTATTCCTATATGATCTTTCAAAAATCATTATAATATGTTGATTTGCTGCTCAGTTTTTATCAAATATTATTAGTGCTCAATTATTAATTAAGGTTATTTTTAAGAAGTTTGAAAAATTTGTTGATGTGCCATCACAGGATTAAATGACATCAAAAATACATAATAAAACACACATTTTTTATTTTTTATTATTATTTATTATTATTATTATTATTGTTATTATATATTTTTTTCATTAAAACAACAAAACATAAATTTATCTTAAAGGCCAAACAATCTAAGAAGCATCTAAAGGAAAATGAAAGAACCAATCATAATAGTTTTATAGGAACATGGTATTTCTACATTTTTGACAGACTAGATTTGTACAGTATACCAGTGATTTATTGTAAAACCCCCAGCTGTGAGCGCCAATGTGGTGTTAGAAAAGCACTAACTCCAGGTTTAACAGCTGGTTTAAGTGGTTTAAAGTGGAATAGAAAACGTTTTTGCACAAATTATTTACTCAACAAATGCTCGAGTTTTCACGTGGGAGAAACGCATTTACCTCCTCATCTATTATTCGTTCCCCACAGCAACTCCACTTAGTGTATATGCATACATTCACTTTCTCTCAGTAGAGAGCGAGTTCCCAGATACAGCGAGAGCAAAAGACTTCTCCCCACCTGCCATTTTACTCGTGGCCGGTGGGACTCCATAAATCACATGTGGATTTACTCACAATCATTAAAAATATAGGTGGTGCACATTTTACAACAGGATGGCTCTTCAAGCCCACTGTGCCTTTCCTAAATGGCTGATGGGGGACAGTGAAAAATGACAGCATCATGCTGCTTTCCCGCCATAAATCATTCAGTAGCTATACTCACGTGCACAGCTACTGTACAGCTAGAGGCAAGAAAACTCACTCTATAAGCAACACTCTGGGTTTTAGGGTTCATGGAATCAGTAGTGCCGTGGTATTTGAGAAAAATGGTAAATATGTCTGTGGCGTGGAAGGTATTGTTTTAAAATTTAAGACAACTGGATTTGGCTGAATTGTAAAAATCAAAAATGAAATACATTTAAAAAGTACAGAAATAGGTGCACTATAAATTAAAATTTGGAGTTAGTAATATATATATTTTTTTTTTACGTTTTGGAGTCTCTTAAGCATGGCTGCACACATCAAAAATATACTTAAAAACAGTTACATTTTGCTAAATTATTACAAATATAAATACAATATTTTTTAACAGTGTAACATATTCTAAAATGTAATTTATTCACGTGATGAAGGCAAGCTAAACAAACATTTCTTATTAATATCAATGGTGAAAACAGTTTTGCTGCTTAATATATTTGTGGAAACCACTAAGCCCTCTTTCAAGATTTCAGAATTTGTTAGAATATTTTGCAATATTCTTTTGCAACATTATATATGTCCTTTTAATTTAATGTTTCCTTACACACATACACACACACATTATAGGAAGGACACATTAGATTGACATTTCAGTGTCATTAGCATCTGAACACCAAAAATGTTTTTTTTTTTTTATTGTTATTGACCAAACACAGCAAGAATCAAAGAAAAAAAGAAGAAAAAAACTTAAAATGCCTGATTAATTATACATTTCTGCTAAACTGCTGTTTTGCCTGATGTGAACGAATGCTTGGGGTAACTCAGTAGGTACTCCAACAATAAACAAATAACAGAAATGAAGAAGTGATCAAATAAACGTCCCAGGGAGCTCCCATTTCACATCAGCTGTGACTAACCTCTCCGCTGCACAAACAGCCCCAAGACAGGCCTGTTTTTATACGGGTTAGATTAAAATGATTCATTTAGCTTTTTTATTTTCCTCCTGTGAATCTGCATCTCTTTAACACCGCCTCTGTCATTGAGTTAACAAAGAAAATAGACCACAAATTTGCAGTTTCTTGTTTCTCATGAAATATCTAATTTTAATGAGATTTTCTTAAATGTTTGAGTGAAATGAGCATACTAATAAAATTTTAATTTACAAAGTGGTGGAAAATGTTCATGTCTAATCTTCTTACTGTACTACACATGATAAAGTAGTCCTCTACGCTTTGTGCAGTAAAAGGGTCTGGGGACAATAATTCCAGTTTCTTATTTTGGTTTAGGTTCTACAGTATGACTAATGCATTACACATTGCATAGTAAGTCAACATTCACAATGTTTCTTGACCTGAGTCTATCACAAATATTGACTGAAATATTAACTATACCGCAGAGCCAATATTGAGATTATTTAGTTCGGCATAATGATGCACTTTGCGAATGTCCTCTAGCACACATATTCAGTGCACATGACTCTAGAAATGAACTGCGAAGTTTAACATGCTCAATGCAGCTGTGAAAAACCATAAATTCTCACCAAGAGATTTAAAAAGCCAATGGATTTACATTTGTAATGTTTAAAGACTATTTATTTATTACGGTGTGAAAGTCTCCTTTGTCAGTTTTTCTGATCAATTCAACAAAGCAACACTGCGTCCATAGGCAATCATTATTATGCTTGGTGATGCAAAAATATGTAAATTTGGGTATTAGGTGAACATCCAACTTTATATCTCTAAATTTTATGCATTTGCCAGAAGCTTTAATCTAAAGAGACAGTGTGCTGTGCACGTGCTGTAGAATTCATAAAGACTGGATAGTGTGAGTAAGATTCAGCTGAAAAAGGCTCGGCGGGATGGATCAGGTCTTAATCACAGCTGAAACATCTGGGAGCAAGCTAGCAGCACGCTAATGAAACGGCTAATAAGCATCTCCTTCCTTCCTTCTTTCTTCGCACACACGGCGCAGACATCTCAAGGACGCTGGTCCTTCTGTGGCACACGAGCAGGTTGCTGTTAATTACTGATTTTTACTTGAAGAGGCACGTTTCTCGCATCACTGACAGAACGGAAACAACCATACCTCGCTCTCACATAGAGACCAAAGCAGCCGTTAAAGATGCGTGTGGGTGGGAGTGCTTGCGTCTGCCACTTTATGGGCATAAGGGCTAAAAATCACATGCTTTTTAAATTTCCATTTATTTATTTGGGCATCTAATCTACTTAGAGACTGTTTAGAGCCGACTAATTTGGTGGGTTGGGGTAGCAGGTCAATAGCTGGTTTTACTCCAATTTGAATCTAACAATTATCCACTAATAACATCTAATTGCTATTTTCTTGTGACTTCAAGACCGAATTTGAAGCCAAGCCTCGGAGTCCTGAACAGAGCAGCCAAAAGATGAAGGTAACTATTCTTAAGCCTTCCAAATAATCTTTCGGTGGCATTTCACATTGACCTGCAAACTGATAAAACTCTCCTGGCTGTACTCTCAAACCAGGGCAAGAGAGCAAAAAAACAGAATTATAGTAGACAACCCCCTCTTGGTGACTGTGATGGTTGTGTTTCCATCTGCACTGCTCTTAGATGTTCGCTCAGCCAATCAGTTTCTGAGGTGAGAGGAAAAAATGCCTTCTCACTGGGAGTGTGTCCCACTATAATCATGAAGAACACTTTGAAATGGCTTGGCACACTCATATCATATCTACTATTCTTTTTCTCGGTGTGAGGTGACATTGACCGAATAATCCGCTCCGCTCTTTCCAAAAATGAACTTTAACATGATTCGCAGTTTTGTTGTCAGGCTATGACCACAAACCCCAGAAGGAATCTGCAGGCTTTTCTGCCTTTTTTCTAAAATGGTTCTGTAGGTTTATTGTAGAATTTGACCTACATTTTTTTTCAGTTAAAACTTTTTAAGAATTCACTTGATAATTTGCCAGAAAATAGGAATTTCTCATATAAACATACAATTCTAATGCAAGTTAAATTTAGTCCTAGTGGATTTCCTTATATGATATATGTGGGGGTAATTATCTATTTTAATTTTTAATTTAACTTATTTATTCATTTGAAATAAGTATATATTTGTAGCAAGGACACATACCATGTATCAAAAGCGACAGTAAATACTTATTAAGTGAAGCAAAAAAGTGAACACTGGTGTACATCAAATTGATAAATTCTTTTATTTATTTATTTATTTTTTTTTTTCAAAAGTCCATTGAATCTTTTTGACTCCTTTTATGTATTAATGCATGTTGAGCCATGAATTCTACATAGAACTTTGCTATGACAGGTCTTTGAAAAGAACAATAGAAATCTACTGGCCTCAAATTCCACATAGGCCTGACTTTGACTGGGCCTATGGGTTTACAATCTGTGACCTCTTTCTCCTTTTTTTCATACACCCATGCACAAGCATACACTATTAATTTTGATGAGTGCATCACTCACCAAACACATTTCACAAATGCTGTCAGCGAGAGTGTGAAGTGAAATGCTTTTCCGGGCGTGTGAACACACCCTTGAGAGGCCCTCCAGGCAGGCCAGATTTCCAGAAATGTACCAGATCCAAGTTTAGCATGACTTTGACGCACGTTGCCAAGACGCAGATCTGCACTGACTTCTAATGATATGGCAGACTTTTAATTGTTTACAAAGGCTCACCACATCCCAGTCATGAAAAGGTAGGCAATTAAATCAAACATTTGAAGATATTTTGTAGAAAGGCTCATTAAAACTTCATTACACCCCAATTTCAGGAACTCCTCTAACTCGACTGCTCTTCATTAACGTTACAGACAGTGAAGAGAAGCAACAGACGCACATTTTGTCCCTATCAAGAGGATTAGCTCAGCAGATTACACATATACACGCTCAGGCATGCAGGACGCTGTTTCGCTTTCATAATCAGGAGCCGATTTGAATCGTGAGTTCAGAGATCATTTGCTAAGATTGGGCATGGTCCCCTAACGCTCAAATCAGCCAGTGTCGAGCTGCCGGAGTGTTCCGGTAAACAAATCTGTAATGATAAGCCTCTGATACACGTCTAATCCCCTCTCTAGGAAACAATGACTGATTTATTAGTGATAGGCAGGATGTATTCAGCATTCGATGGAGTGCGGAATATAAATAAGCGGAATATGCCGTAATGAAGCAGGACTGCTTTAAAACACTGCACGAATCTGAATTAAACAGGATATGCTTTGTTCATGTGATGTTCTCTCAAAGTTAAGTTGACAGACAAATGCTTGTATACGCCTCCATCATACATTTTCCTCCATCACCTCACCCACACATGTGCACTTGATAGTATTTAGTGCATACACTGCAGCTGATTATGATCACTGGCCAATATTTTAAGAATCTTTTGGCACGAAGACTGATTGCTGCTTTTGTCCTGGACAGCTGCCACTGTTGCTTTTGTGCCACCTACACTCTCGTGAAAGCTAATAATGAGAGTTTTCTTTCACTTCTTAATAGACTACCGCATTTATAGACGAGTCAAAATCAATTTAATAAGGTCAACAAACAGAGAGTTTAAACAGTTATAGCCCTCAGTTAGTTGTGCAGTGAATCATAGCTGAATAAAGAACTTGTGATAAATAACACTAATTAGAGTCAGTTCTGCTTCTTTAATTTAACCGGACAAGAGAGTGGATGTTTTTTATTACAGCACTAGAATGCTTTACTGTGAACGTGATCACTGTCAGTCTGGGTGTCACACATAAGCCGATTGTATTTTAGTTGCTTTTTGAAGGATCACTGGAGCAAAAACGGATAAAATATTAGGCAGTATTGCCTAATATTATATTCTAAAATATGTTTAAATGTTACATGTTAAGAAGCAGGTCGAGATCGCAGATAGTCACACATGTGCTGACGTTCAGAACAATTATTGCTTTTATGTTTCGGTTTAATTAAACAAGAAAATCTATTGAGTAACATATATTTTAGAGATAATATTTTATTGATTTTTTTTTCTGCCAACAAAAAGCTAATTTATGTATTTAAGTAAGACTTAAGTGGTGTTTTGATTGTAAATGAATCAATGTTTTTTTAAAAAAGAATTATGACTAAATCACAAAAAATTATAAAGTAGAGAATAATTGTTTTTGAACAAACTGGTTTAGTGCGTGATACAATTACTTCAAAAATCTTGAATGAATCAGTATTTTTTAAACAAATTGGTTCTATGAAAGATTCAATGATTTATTCATATATATATATATATATATATATATATATATATATATATATATATATATATATATATATATATTTTTTTTTTTTTTTTTTTTTTTTTTTTACAAATTTGTTGAATAAATGGTGAATAAATGGTAACAATGTAACTTGCAGAAAGAGTCTCTAAATGCATTCTAAATTTGCAACCATGTGATACTGCTCTTTTAATAAAAATAAAATCGTCATCGATAGCAATATTTTCCGATTTGTAAGAGAGGAGAAATATGTGAATCAACTGAAATATGTGTCATTGTTTGCAAAGTAAATTTAATTAAATTATGTAATTAAAGGGTTGTTATAAAACTCTTAAGCATATGACTCATGCAGTCATTTCTCTGCAATAATGTTGTCTCTGTTCATCATATTCTCTCTGTTTAGTCAGTAAGCTCATTTTAAAAGTTCAGACAAACATTACTGTCCTCTTTTAAGTGTTTAATAGAGTTTTGTCCTTAATAAAAAGACTTGCTTGAAACTATTACACTTTCTCACAGTGAAGCAAAACTATAAAAATCCAATTAAAAAGTCCTGTCTTAGGCAGGTGTAGTATATACAGCACAAATTTGAACATTTCCCTCACCTCAATTCTCTACAGGGTCATTGAAAATATCATGGTGAATTCACAGTATTTAATCTGAACCACCATGAACTACCAGCAATCCACTTTAACCGTGTGCTGCCTGGGCTGGAATACAGTGTTAGAATTTAAATGTAAGAAGCTGTCATTTTCATGCTCCACGCGGCATCTTTATATGCAAATTCGGTTTATTATAGATATTTGGGGTGTGTTTGTGCAGTTAAATGATTTGCATAAATCCTTTAGTGATTCAGGTGCTAAAGCAACACAGATAGCACATACACCTAAAAAAAAGCAATCAGTAGGCGCTGTACATTCTTAATGAATTTCCCCTGGAGCGTTTCGGCATCTCTGGGATTAACTCGCAACTAAACAAGTAGCAGTATGACATTACTTCCTTTTATTTTCCTCCTTTTAACTGCCTGTCTGTCACCCTATCTATCTTTGCCACTTTATCTCTCTTGTTTTTGTTCTTTTTCTGCTGCCCTTTTTTGACTGCTACCTCAAGTAGCGATGACCTGACCAGGGCTGTGTTATTTTTGAAAGAGCATTTACTGGTTCAATTATTTTGCTCCGGCTCACGCACACACTCACACGCAAAATCACACAAAATCCAGCTCAAGTGGCTTTTATGCTGAAGCGTGAAGAGTCGTTCTGCAGTAGGATGTTGATTTTTACCACCCTCTCTTCTAACTTCTCGCTGCTTCGAGAGAGTGTTGTTCTCTTTGCCTTTTGGTTTAAACATTGATATGCAAATATTTCATGCACAGCTTGAAACACAGCCAGGCTGGGCTTTTTTTCTCTTAGGAATGAAACCTAAGTTTAGGTGAGCTATTTCTTACAAACATTACATTGCAGAACTATGGCACTACTTAAGGGATTGAGGTTTTAGTGTTTAGCATGACTACGTCAGCTCCTGCAGGTAGACTCCCTAACTAGAACTATTTATTAAAACTGTTTTTGTTTAAATGAAGCTAAAATAAATCAATTAAATATAAATATCACATGAAAAAAAAAAGAATGAGAAATGTTGACTTGAGAGTTGAACTGAAATAAAATCATGTACATTTAGACTACAGTACTACCATTATTAACATTACCAACATAAATTCAAGCTGCTTGAAATGCACATGAAACTTTTACACTTTTTTTGTATCAGGAAGAGTGAGTTAGAGAACAAAAAATAAAAAAGAGATTGAGAAATGATAAAAGTAGTATTTAAAGACAGTGGAGGAACAAAACGAGTAGGAAGAAAGAGATTGGAGGTGCTTTTCTACTTTATATTAGGTTTGGGAAAGTGCTCACTGACTTTAAAGAACCACTCCTAAAACTGGCCTGAGATCATTACAGATTTCTGATACATATATTGAACCCTGTACTTCCTGAGGCAAGAGATACATCATGGCCTGAGATGACCGGCGATTTTTGATCCCCAGCAGTCTGCGAGAACGACACACACTCATTCAAGCACATCATACAATTCCACAGCAGTTTCACAATTGTTGAACATTTCAGGCTCAAGACAAGACAAGCACTTTATACTCATCAGTCTCCCTCTGATCTTTTGAACTGGGTTCATTCAACATATCTTGAAAGACAAAGCAAAAAGCCAGTCAAACAAACAAGAAACAAAACTAAAATGAAGGTGAAGTAGCAGTGTGCTATAGTGGCTACAGTCTTCTACATTTTAAGCGCATATTATAGTAGCAGTTATATGCATGCATGTGTCTGACAATACATTGAGTCATTATCTTCCATATAAGATCAGTTTTGTCCAGCAAGCTGATTATGTGTGACTGTGATGCAACCATAGAGCAACATCTGCATGATGAGATGAGTAATCACATAGGAAACGAACACCCTAGGCAACTCAGTCCATCCTTGTTCCTCCTAATGCCTAGCTGCTAATGCTAGCAACACTAGTTCTGCTTCACAACTTTACACACTTAGTGCTTTCAATAAAAAAGAAAATATAAAAAGGTATTAAGAACTGTGGGATTACATTTTACCATTTAAATGTGTTTATTCTATTGTTCATTAATAGGCTACACTTCAGCTGAGAAGTGTGTGCTAACAAATGAGATACAAACAGGTCTTCTTTTCCATATAATGATTTTACTAATTTGTCATTTAGCAGATGTTTTATCCGAAGCGACTTACAACTACCACAGAGACCGTCAGGGTGTAAAGTGCTTGATTAATTGTACTTAATTAAGAATTATTTTATTATTTGTTCCGGAAATGTACACCTTAAAGGTCCCATGTTGTCAAAACTGATTTTTTTTTATGATAGGTGAGGTGTAGGGGCTATGTAACTACCATATAAGTTTCAAAATGGTCAATCCACAGTAAACTGCACACAGCCTGCATGAAGTATTTTTCACGAGCCGTTGTGACTTTCGTAAAAATGTGACATTAGATCTACTCAGGCATCACCCAAGCACACAGAAACATGTCAAAAAGGTTAACTAGAAGAAACCAGATCGGCAGACGTGTACACTCACTCCAAGGATATGACAGGACTGTTACTATGAGATGAATCACATCTAACATGTAAGTTATAGTAAAGACAAACTCGCCATGTCTGTCCAGTCATGAGGAAGAGGTTTACATTTCAGTTTCAGCAGGCAACTATTTTTACAGCTTCATTATTATTCCAGCTACAACTAGTCACTAGTCTAGCTAATCAAACAATGCATATACAATTACACATCATTAGATTTAAATTGTCAGTTTGTTGTTTTACACACATGCACACAGACATTATTTCATAAACAATAAATGCAATGCAATAAATGAGATAAAATAAAACTTCAGACGCACCCATAACAGCAAAAGACAATTCTTAATTTAACATTTTCTGATAAGAAGTGTGCCAACTTACGCATTTTTGACGAACGTTTCTGACCAGTCCGCTCATTTTATTGTGATTAATCACATCTGTAGTCAGTTTTATGTCTGGCAGTGGCTTTGGGTATGTGATCATATTTCTAATTTGAGGCTGTGTTGTGAATCTGCATTATTTTAAATGAGCATTTCTTTGTTTTGCTTCCAGCTAACACTTGTGACATAATTTTGACGTTGTTATATTTGACTGGCCTGCTTCTGTGCCACCCAGAAAAGAACAGGTCAATCAGAAGAGAGGCTCATGAATAGTAATTAGACTGGCCAAAATCGATCTGTTTTTGACAGAACACCTGAGAGAGGAGCTGTAAAAAGGTAAAGAGATGGTTTTTGTTACTTACACTGCAAATATATATTTTTAAAGACATCAAC
Source organism: Puntigrus tetrazona (assembly GCF_018831695.1). Classification (NCBI taxonomy): domain Eukaryota; kingdom Metazoa; phylum Chordata; class Actinopteri; order Cypriniformes; family Cyprinidae; genus Puntigrus; species Puntigrus tetrazona. Next base: position 15,058,567 of record NC_056712.1, read on the forward strand.
ACCTAAAATAAAACTCCAAAAAGGTGTATTATATGGGACCTTTAACTAAGTACTGCTGAAACTAAATACTCTTTATCAATAACATTTCCATGGCAAAAGAAGTTAAGAAGTTTGTAGAAAATAATATATTGTTTAACATCTGATTTGTCCTACACATTTTTACACTACAGATATTTTAACTTGAGCCATGAAGAATTCCCAAGGAATTCACAAGTATATCTTGTATATCCACGTTAGTTGCTTTGAATAAAATGTAAATGTAATGTATGCTACCAAACCAATTCACTTGCCAAGGGTTATTTTTTGGCTTCTCCAGATTTACCTTAGCATTCACCAATAAACTAGTCTGAAAAAATTACAACTCCACAGAACTGGTTCTGCAGACACCCATAGAAACAAAGTGTGAACAAGGTAATCGAATGCAAACACTGAAAATTGAGTCAATATCTACACACCATGCATTCTTTATGAGCGCCATGTTTCTTTCAAACAAAAACAAAAAGGTTATCTTCAGCTCAGTATTAAATATGGATGTTTTCTGTCTGGGGAGTGCAAATTATGTAAAGAGTAATCACATTCTTCTGCATAATTAAAAACCAACTTGGTTCTCCAAGTTTTGGAACCTTTGGAACAATTTAATAATGTAGCAGAAGATACAAGGCCTTGTTTGGATTGTGACACTGAGTGCACAAGATGTGGATAACATTTTGTCTTCTTTTTTTGCATCTTAATTAAGTTATCCTAAAATAACAATAATATAAATTTAAGCTGTCCTTTTTATCCTAAGATAAAAGGTGCTAACCTTGCCATAATATTCTCTGCCAGATGAACTCAACCTTGAAAGATGGTCATTTGGGACCTCGAGTTCAACTGCACCATAAGTCACAAAATTAAACAACTGAAAGACAGTCCCTTGGGCTTCGATGTGCCTCACTGTTGCAGTGGCTCGTCCTTATTCAACAGCTGCCTAATAAAACCAATTACCCTTTTGAATGAGCTCTGGCCTCTTGGGTTCAGTCGGAGAACCTGTGAAATGTTCTGGTTCTCAGCCTTTTTGTCAAACTTTTTTTTGTCTCTTTTTTTTGCCTTTTCTTCCTGTCCGTCCACTGGTCTAGTCCACAAAAGGAGCAGTCAGTCTCAAGAGCGCATGGCCTTTTCATTTCATTCCCAGGAAGAGCTATCAGAGTCATATGTGACTCATTAAGAATAATTTTTCACTGCAGAGAATTCACCACATTTATGGATGCATCACACAAGCTAAATGTAGGTTGGTTTTGACAGTCCACTGCCAAAGACAAAGAGATCTTAACCTCAATCGTTTGTACAACTGTGAAAAGCAAACCGATCACATTCAGCCACGATTGCCGTCACCAAAGCAAACTGGCCTGTGCTGTTTTGGCCCTGGATCAAGTAAACAGTTTGTGTAGGCTGAGTAAGAAACAGCTCAGCCGTTTTCCTCTTCACTCTTCATCTATCATCACTTCTGCTTTTGATTTTTCTCTCTACCATGGGTACATTTCACTGAAGCAGCATTTATAAAATTAGACATTTTGTCTTCGTTTAGACTCAAGATATCCTTGATAGTGTTAGTGCATGTGGACAGACAATACATCAACATGAGGTTTATTTTTCCCACACATAAATTTGGTCTCATAAACTTCAAAGCTAGAATACCCAGATGCCCAAATAGATGTAGCGAGTAGCAAATAATGAGCTCTGCCCCAATTTTTTTTTGCAATTGCTGATATTTGTTCAAAAGAAACCTGATCTAACAAATGTTTCACAGTAGATCAATCATAATTTATAGAGATGCAAAGAGTATTTCTTAGAAAATAGTTTTTGTGCTTTGTTTTTTCCAGGTGTGTGGAAAGTTGGCTGTGTCACTTTCCAAACACCTGGAAGAACAAAAAACATTAATACATCTATTGTACAGAGAGATAAGAAGGTTAGCCAATTCGAAAATCACAATTATGTACATTTTTAGTAACTGTAGTGCAAATGCAATTAAAATTAGGCGATTGATGGTCCAAAAAAGCCTGGGCTACTATATAACGACAATTCTACTGAAGTGATCAGAAAGGACAACAAAAGCAGGGGATGGACAGACAGTGAGAGAGACCCGGTCTCTAATTGCCCGGAGCATTTTGAAGCAGCTAATGCTATTTCTCACAGGGTGCTCAGCAAGAGAAGAGGAAGTGATAAGCTCCCATGGGCCAGTCTTGCGGAATGTCCCTCTCTAGCCTGAGGAGTACTGAGAGGTAAATTGGCTGTAGGTAATGAGCTCATGGTGCTCTGATTAAGCGGAATGAAGCATTTGGAACCAGGGAACTCCACTCTGTGCTCAAAAGGAATGCTCTTGATAAGGATTTATGTGAAGGCAATGTGATGCTGGCGAGCTCTTGTCATTAACACCATCTGCAGTTTAGTCAATCTCAAAGCCATCAGGCTCAGTCGCCACGGAGCATGATTAATTACTGCTCCAGCGTGTCTCCATTCAAGCTGCAGATAGTCACAGATGACTGCTAACAAACACTGTAAAGGTATCATTAGAGTAAATAAAAGAAAGAGTGGAATGCATGCACTCTCATCGAGACAAAAAGTCTTATGAATCGAATGTTTACAAACCCAAAACACCCACATTTGTTATATTTTTATAGTCAGAACATCAAACAACACATGCACACAACACAACATATAATGTCACAACATATAATCTTTTAACTCTAATTTTATTTTATTTATGTGTAGTCTGAACATAAAATAGCAACGCAATGTTGCCCAAACTCAAGCCAAATCCAATTCACAACATATTTTGAATGTGATTCAGTCTGAAGTACTTTTTTTATTCAGTACATATGTAATATTATATAATATAATATCTAAATATATTTTCACTCATACTTCCCTCATAGAGCAAATGTGACTCTGCATATTGTAAAATATATATGCATGTGTAAAATCACTAATGTTTTCAAATGAGCACTGTGATGAGATATGCATAAGCGGAGGTAACTTTTACTTGCTATATGAGAAACTCTTTGGCATTTGTGCTGATGTTTACATCATTACAACAGCAACCAATGCAGGTACACCAAAAACAGACATGGACTTATTCACTAAAATAGAATTTGAAAATTGAAATAGAATTTAAAAATCAAATTGTATTTGACTTCAGTGCAAACAAAGACTTATGCATCCCAGCTCTAATGGCTCCCAGCTCAATCCCGACACTATGTCTTTATTCCTTTTAGAGAAGGCAAAGTAAGTTTTCAGAAATATTTTAGCATAGTATTGTCGGGATGGGCATGAATGCTGCCAGGATGACTGAATATGGAGAATGTACTTATTTGCAGCTTCCATTCAAAGTCACTGTAAGTCAAAAACAATAACGCTCAGCACAAAGGTTCTACAGATGACAGTTTCTACATTTTTGCACCGTTTTCACTGGCTTTGATTCTGCAAGGTGAGTTATGACAATTGTGAAGCTCTCTCTTAGTGCGCTGCAGATATCAGCTGTCAAACTAGCTGAATATCACTGCAGAAGAATTTGTTTGTTAAACACATCTGATTCATAACCCCCCACGATGGAAAATCTGGAGTAATTTGACAGAAAATCTAACTGCATTCCATAATAAAAGAGACATTCATAAAAGAGAATTCGTAAAATACTACTAAAACTACACAAACGTAACACAAGTCAGTCTTAACCTAAAATTTTCTGAAATGCAAATCATCAGTTGATGGAATTTCTGCTTGGGACCCAGCTGATAAAACTGTTTGTGAATTTTCAAAACAGCATTAACGTGCTGTCTTGAAACCAACGGGGACTTTGTACTTTCTGTACACCCCCTTCCTCCTTTTTTCACACAGACACATCTAGGTCTTTCAGTCTATCCAAGCTATTATTAAACACATCTTGAAAGGCAGTGATCACTTCAAAATGCTCAATGCCTCTTGCTTTCTCTGTCTCCCCATCTCCCCTGTGTTTGTAACTGTCTAAAATAATATTACAGAGCAATTTAAGGAACTGTGCATATAAAAAGAGGAGCTATTGCTGTTGTTAAGGTTGTACTGACAAGCAGAGCCATTGACGTCAAGTAATATTCAAAAAGAAAGAGATAAACAGATGTCAGATATTAATGCCAAAAAAAAAAAAGTGTCTAATCAATTCTGTTTTATTATTTTAGAGTCTGCAATATTTGGACTCCGCAATGTAGGTTAATCCCTTACACACACACACACACACACACACATTCCCTTCAACATGAAACATTTATTTTCAGCTGCAACAGGAACTTTAATCGTTTTTAATTTTTATCCACTGAGTGTCTTCCGGGCACATTCAGCCAAACGTGGGTCACTTAACCTCCCAGGCTATGGATTCAAACGGGCTAATCAATAGCAATTTTAAAGACAACAGAGCTGCCCCCTGTCACTTCATCTAGCCCCAGCGTGAAGAGATGGCAGCAGACAATTTACTGAGCCTCTCACCTGAGAAGGACAACAGGAGGAAAGCCAGGACTAATGGGGTATTTCATGAACTGATGGAACCTACAGGGACAGCGCTGTTGATAAACGAGTCCGCTTGATTTGGTCTCCTTAAAGTAAAAGAGAGTGGTGGCATCTTTACACTGCATCACCTTGATGTTTTAACTTTCAAGATTCAAGACGTCTATTACCTGTTGATAATGAGCACACAAGGGGAAGTGTGTGTGCTCAAAACTGCTAGAGGTGGTAGAAATGGAAAAGAAGCAAACCAAGTAGCATCAGAATAGAGTGTCTTGATAAGTGGACATTTAACTCTCAGATTTAAAGAAGGGATAAACAGCCCGGCATCCTGGCCCAACAGCTCGCTTCTCTGGCGGCGTGGCGAGTCCCTTCACGCACCCTTCCTGGACCCACGAGGACACTAGCGCGCATGCACGGGGGGAAGAGGCCGATCTCTCGAGGAGAGGCGTGGTCAGCATTTAACTGCGGTGGTGACGAAGCTCGATACACTTCAGGTGTGCCTCGTCTCACGCTGCCAGACCTGTCCAATACCACGGCCCTCCTTTCACACACACCCACTCCCGTCAGGAGCCTGGTGAAGAGCGGACGAATAAAGGATGGGGTGATGATGACAATCAAGGGGAAGGGCAGACGACTCGTCACAATATATAATAAAACAAATTTAAAGTTTAGAGCATCAGTTTGAACCCTTCAGATGTCAGCTGGTTTCTGCAGGATGTAATGGAATTTCTACTCAAAGTTTTCAGAAATACTTTTGAGGCCACTTTAAGGATATATATATATATATATATATATATATATATATATATATATATATATATACATATATATATACACACACACACACACACACATACATGCATATATATTGGTTGTGTGTGTGTGCGTGCTCACATACTCCCATGCAATTTAAGGTACATCACTCTCAGAGGCCAGACTAGATTGCTGGCTGGACTGAAATTGCAGTAATTTGAGGCAAAGCAGAACAGACATTATCGTCTTAGAATCATAGTATGCTGAATCCACCTCCTATTCCTTTAGCACCAGCATGTAATTTGTCAACATCTATGATGAGCTCAGGAAGACAAATAACGACAAAGGACAATACTGTTTTACTTTTCTTTAAAATTAAAAAAAAGGACACAAGATGAAATGACAGATGTGTGTGCTAAAGTGTGCTTTGATTTGATAACACAACGAGACAAAGTCACATAAAAGGCTCGGCTGGAAGACCAAGGTTGAACAGGTTTAACCACAAAATACTTTAGCCTCTAAGAGAAACATGAATTACAAGGATTTTTCTTCTCTAGCTACACTAGTATTGATTGCTCAAAAGCATACATACCACTAAAAGTTTGTGGTTTGTTATAGTGGCTCTTAGCAGCAGCGTGCGGCGCGGTACAGAGGAGAGGGTCCTGACCGTACACAGCCTTGCTGGATTATGGCCGGGTAAAATGCTGGTTAGATTTGCCTTCAGTCATTTTTACAAAGTAAAGGTAAGACAGAAGCTGCTTCCAACTGGAATATATATATATATGTAGTGGTGATATACATAATGATAATACTCACTGAAAATCTAACGGTGTGTGTGTGTGTGTGTGATGTAGCTAAAGCCCACTATATTTAATTTAAGGGATAATTCACCAAACACAAGTCCTGATTCATCTTAAACATGTAAAGCTAAAAATGTCCAAATAGCACCCTCGTCTTCATGATACTAATTAGTCTCATGCTTATGAATGATATCATTGCTTGTGGCTGTAACTTAAAGCTCACTCTTTTATTATTCAAAAAATTATTCACTGACAACCAACTAAAACAAGTAACTAATCTAACTTTCAAGAGAAAGCCCATTATATTTACCAACCTGTCATTTCTAAAATATGCTGCCTTATTTGCACAACATACAAATATAATTAAGCATCAACACAGCGTCTTTGATGCTTGTTTATACACGCAACTGTCCATACTTGGTGATTTGCGCCATGTTTTGTAACACTACAGGATGCTAAGCAGCTTGTGTAAAAGAGCTTATTGCTTTTGTTTGTTTTTCTTTATTAACTCTGAGGCTTAATCAATTTTTTTATATAAATTCTGTCTGTGGAGAGTGAATATCACCAGCTGAGAGGGAATCGGAGCACCTACTGTATTAGTGATAGTGTTTTAGGGTGGTCTGTGGGTGGTTTTCGGCTATAAGATATGTGCAGATGGGACTCAATGGGAAATGATTATAGCACTAACTGGACCAGTTATAAGCATTCTTGCTTTTAATAAGCTAACAGCAGGCATGTGGCGTCCGGATGCAGTTGGCTGACAGAATATTATGATATGTTTATCATATAGGCTCATGAAAAGGCCAGACGCAATGACCCTCTTCCTTCAGCCTAAATCCCGGAGCTCTTCTGGTGCATACAAAGCTTCCCACAATCTACTGCGTCAAGATTATATAAAACAAGGACATAATAAAGTAGTACAGACCACAGACCCGAGGACATCTTTCTTTAAAAATAGCCATGTGACTCCCTGTGATGTTCAGTATTCTGCTAGAGGCTGTTTGCATCCCACAGCATGCATTTGCATATAAACAAATGAGAATGATTACCGCACGCCAGTCTGTGGTAAGAAGGTACAGCAGTTGGAAATGCTCCCTATACAAATGAACTCTGAAGGTGGATTCCGCTTCAAATAACCTTGTTTTCAGTTTAGCAAATCTTGAAGGACCGAGCTTGAAAGCAGATACCTTTGTTATTTCATAGGAACTAATTCTATAGAGCAGTGTTAAGAATTTTGCTCAATTCTGCAATGGGATTCTGAACTGATGAAGCTCGATGGAGTGCAAGAGGTCTGGAGTTAGGTTTTTGCTTGACGTATTAATTTTTTTTTCTTAGTATCTTTTCCCAACAAATGCTAGTTTATGTTATCCAACTGAACTAAAACATGAGTTCATTTGTTCAATCAGAGATACACTGGATAACTTTTTTGAATAACTTTTTTTTTTTATAAGAATTTTTTTTTTGTTGTAATATTGCATAAGATATTTACAAGTCCTTTACCAAATTAGATAAAGGACTATCAGCACACATGAATATATACATAATCTGCAGACACATACTGCATGTGAAAAAAAATATTATTGGATTTGCTGAGAATGCTCAGATGGGCTGGTGTATATGAAATAGATTTTTTTTTCTAACCACCCTTATATGAATCTCTGTTTAAACAAGATAATAATACACAAACATGAATATATAAATGCATTGTATGTACAAATGTATTTTGAATGTAAATGAATGTTCAGTACTAGGTTCAGTTGCAGTTAAATGTAATTTGTTGTATAATGTAAATTACAGAAGGTAATATTTTTACATTTCTACTATATATATATATATATATATATATATATATATATATATATATATATATATATATATATATATATATATATATTGGCAAAATATTAATTAATAAGAGATACATAGATAAATGGTAATGAATTTAAGATTAATGGTAAAAATGTTATTGACTAAGTCTGGAGCATTCATTAAATGCACATTGTGCCCCTTCTCTTAACTCATTTTTTACCTCCAGGTCAAGCATTCAACACTTGCATTTTGTATTTGCATGGAAAGTGACAGTTCAGAGAATAAATTTAGAACCATAAAAACTCTTTGATTTGAATTTCAAAAGGTGAAAGGAATTGCATATTTGAAACTAGGCTGCTCATTTACATTATCACATGGTGGGCAATATTTTGTGAAACAGACATTTCATGAAACACGTAAGAAAAGAAATGGCAGTGAGTTATTGTTCTCTGGCTACACGGTGTTCTCTCACTTGTACGTCTACACCACCATCTGCACATTAACTCCAACATTTCTTCCAGGAACAAAGGGTAGACAGGCCAAAAACCATGAGTAACAAAAGGCAAGAAACCAAGAAAGTGGAAAAAAGGAGTACTGTTAAAATATTGAAGGCTCTCCGAGGAGATGACACACAATGACCTGCCCTAACCTCTGCAGCTCAAGCTGTGACACTAAATAAAAACCTCTGCCACTTCTTAAATTTTAACCACGTCAAGTGTGCGGGAAGGGGTTTCTCTGATGGCACTGTGAGACACTAAGATATCCCAAAGACCACCTAAGCACACGGTGGATACACAGCCCTGGGACAGAAAAAAGGCAGTTTTTAAAGTCTTGTTAATTGGACTTTGAGTAATAGTGGAAGAAATGGTCCAGCATCTTGTATTTGACTCTCTATTGATCATGGCAGCAGTAATTAATCAAATCATGATAAAATGAGCATAATGAAAAGAGCATAATTACCAGCCACACACTGTATACAGAAAGTTGAGTGCATTTTCTGCATTTTGAAAAAGTTTAATATGGCATGTGAAAATAGAAGGCTACGAGAGATTTACAGTCTTTATAATGGCCCCCCATAGTAAAGGTCCTAGATCAGGCAATTTTCACAACTCACATTTAAATTGTTTTTTTTAACTGTAACTTTTTAGAAAGATGTTTAGTCAGCTGAAAAAATTCTATGTTGTTTAACAGCAGTACGATCTCTTGAACACCCTCACAACCTATTTTAATTTCTGTCAACACAAAATAAAGATTGTTTTTTGGAATCAGTGGCTTCATTAAAAACCTTGCATTAAAGGTGGGAAAATATAATAATATATAATTTTTTTCTAATGTTATTCAAACTATGTTTTAAGAACAGATCACTGAAAGGTTCTCTAAAGAACCAAAAATGTTTTTTCTATGGCATTGAATGACATTTGAATGACTATAACTCCAATGTACCAAAAAATAATTTACTCAACTTAATTTTGTTCTTCACTTAACTTCTTGTGTAGAACACAAAAGAACGCATTGGGGTACAAAATATAATTTCACTGGATATTTTTCAAAACATACTTTTAATTTGTTTTGCAAAAAATCAACAATAAAGGTTTAGAATAACATGAGTGTGAGTAAATGATACCAGAATATTTGTTTTTGCGTGAACTATCTCTTTAAAGCTTAAACATTTCATAGAACGCAGCAACACTTCTCAAGCCCCTATTCTAGCCAAGATAATGTTCCTCTTCTATTCTAACATCATCCTGTAAAACAGTGCACCCGGCACGTAATACATGCTGCATTGAGTTTTTAATTTAACTAAACCAAAATTGTGGCAACACAGCTAATATGGCCTCATCCATCTTTATCACACAACACTGCGGCCTCAGACTTAACAGCTGTGAACGTAATGACTCTGTTGATAATATTGCAGGTCTCCATGATTGTGAAATTCACAAAAAGCTCTTCAGAAAATGAATTGCTTCAATAGAAACACCTCCCATCAAGTATAATAATGGTGTTAAAGATTTATATTGAATGTTTCATAGTAAATGATTTACGTGGATTACAAGCACATGCAGACAGAAAGAACCACTCACACTCCTCTAGGCCCTTTCATCAGACTGCCATTGCTCTATCTGTCTTTCTCTTCATGAAATAATTGTCTCTCACTTTCTCCCTCTGGCCAGAACACCGTGTCTATGTCTGACAGAAGAGAAAGATGAGGTATGACAGTCTCAAATGACGTCCTTTTGCCTTTGACCTGTAGGACTAAGGCCACTTTTGCTCACAGTCACTGTAAATTCTAAGTCAATCCTGATTTTGTTGTCATCTAAAGGTTTTTGTAATAACAAATTAATAAATTTGTTATTACACATTTATAATTTTTTGGGGGGTTTTTAGATTATTCAGTTATACACAGCAATACTCTGAATAGTGGGTAGAAAACTATTACAAAATATATTAGAGGTTATATAACTATCTTTATATTTTAGAAAGAAATCTAAACATTTGCACACGTCTGCATTAAAAACAAAAACAATTATAATCTGAACCTAACCTATGAACCATGAAACATAACCAAGTCAAGAACACTACACAGTGAAAAATGGTTCTTGATAAAAAGGGGATTCTTTACTTAATGTGCTGCTAAGAAATAGATAAAGATAGCTTTGACAAATATATCTCATGAAGCCATGGGCAAAGTGATTCTGCTTTAATTTAAATAAAAACGCAGAGAGATGTATGGATTGTTAAATGTGTGATAGTACTTTCCTCCTTTCTTCTGTCATTTCCTGAAATTGTGATTAGACCAAAAGACTGAAATATATGGTAAAGCAGAAGCGCTGTAGAGAGTTCAAATGAGTCAGGGAGGAAAATGTCAAGATAAAAAATGGAATATCCTGAGGTGCATTGGTCTCTCTCTCGCTCTCTCTCTCTCTGTCGTATACACACTTATTGTCTCTTGCTTTTCCCAGCCACTATTCCAATCACACACACACACACACACACACACAAAAGAAGCAGCAGTTGAAATAATCTGAGATAGACACACAAACTCACACACTTGGTACACCCCTGAGTAGAGCTGACGAGATCAAACTGGACTTCAGTGGGTTTCATTTCTCTTGTACTCACTCTATCCCCTCGTTTCTCCACTCTCTGTCTGACTCATCCAACCCTGCCCTCATAACAAGTCTCTGCAGCACTGCTTTTAGAAGAAAGCAAAGCAATTGCACCCTGACAAACACTCCGCCATCTTGTATCCACCACAATAGTAAAAGATAGAGAATGTTTTTATGGTGAAATACATCAGTCACACAGTGACCCAGGCATAAGAGCTACTTATGAAAGGAAACAAACATCCTGCTTCGTCATGCTAAGGGTAATAGAGGTTAAGTGTGGTAAATCACATTGCTTTAAAGGATGTTCTTTGCATTTTAATTCGATATGTTATGAAGTTTTGAAGAGACACTTGCATCAAGGGGACTTAACGGTGCTATGTTGTTCTGAAATAAAGCCAGACTTCATTTTGTCTTGCACAGCCGGACCATTTACTAACCAGCATAAGGTCTAAGGTGGTAGTCTATGTGAATAGAAAAATGAAAATTGAATTAGATTTAGAGAAAAAGTAATAAATTCTGATTGTTTTACAGACCAGATCATTTAAAATGCAATAAATAAATAAATAAATAATATACAGTTTTTCAATTATTGTTTACATCTAACTTGTTAATTAATGCCTCTAATACAACTTTTTAATTGAGGCTCTTTATTATTATTATTATTATTATTATTGACCAATCAATCAATTAATCAATCAATTAAACTATCTATCAATCTTATCTAATCTAATTCTGGGTCCAGTATTAGTAATAGTAATTTTTATAAAGAAGCTTCTTATGATTGAGAAGGATACATTTATTTGATTAAATATATAGAACAGTAATATTGTGAAATTCTGATATTTCCCATTTTAATTTATTAAATGTCATGTATTCCTGTGATAAAAATGTAATGTATTCCTGTGATTTTCAGCAGAAATTACTTCAGTTGTCAGTGTCACGTGATCCTTCAGAAATGATTAATTGTTGCTTATTATATGTTTTGGAAACTGTGACATATTTTTTTCCTCTGGATACTTTGAAAAATAATTTAATAATTTTTTCAATTGCATCCATGCAGAACAAAAGTATTAATTTCTTTGAAAATAAATTTGTATAAAATGACAATAATGCAGTAATCAGAGCTTAAAATGATTAGATATTGTTAGACGCTGCTTTTTTTTGCACTTCAAGCATGTGTAGCCAGTTTTCAGTGTAATTCCATTCATCTACAATCACATAATCATGAATGTTCTCTGAGGCTTCATTGCTGGAATCCACTCATTAAAGGATACACGCAGCTGACAATCCGATAAAATGATTTTTCAAGCACTGCTGCTCATTGACCATGTTGCTTGCGGAGCCCACAGATGGCCTGTCATTTTAAATGTGTCAATTATGATGTGATTTCCCATAACATTGGCTAATCCACTTCCAAAAGTACCTTTAAATAAGTCACGCAGATGTTGAAAATGCAAATGGAAGCAGGTGTTTACTTGCTTTTCGCTCAGTATCTCTGCTGTTGAAAAGCAGACTGTTACTTTTAGGAAAGTTATGATACAGAAAAAGCTGTTTTAAGTTCACCAATGGTTTCTCCTCCACGTAATCTCTCCATTCAAATGGCACGACTTCATTTCTAAGACTGTAACGAATAACCACCGGGGGCAGCGTGAGAGGTAAGATAAATAAAATCCAAAATTGCTTTGTCACTGCTTTCTATCACTCCGCGCTGTCCGCCGCTCCTATCTCTGCGATCTGCCGGTACCTCAGGGGAGAAACTTCAGGTACGTTATCCAGACATGAATCATAAACTTCCACATTAATATACTTTTGGATTCCATTCAGAGCCCGTAAGGACTCTTCGATTTGGCTTTTTTTCTAGCCTGTGAGCGATTGTGGCGGCTTTTAATGAAGCCATTCACATTGCAGGAAAAATGGTGTGATTTAGGCCCTATGTTCAAGAAATCCTGGCCTCTTTAGTGCGCATTTAAGCTTCCTACAGCCTTAGAAGCTTTAGAACGACGGGGAAAGAACGGATCGAATTAAAGAATGGGATTCAGAGAAAGACTGATACACAAAAGCTTCATGCTGAAGGTTAAAAAGCATTAAGCAACATTATGGAAAAACATACTGTAGCATCATTTTTCTTTCTTTAAATGATAGATATTCGAAACACTGAAACAACAGCAAATGTTTGTTTATGAGGCCATTTAGTCGGGTCATTACTTTATTGCTGCCTAAGGTCCAAAGGCAAAATCAGGGGAGCATGAAATTTGAAAGTTTTATCTTACTGAAGCGTACAATGCAAATGCCTCAGGTTTAATGGATCACGAACGCTGGTATAGAATCTACATTTGATTCCCGAGGTGATGTATAACACAAATCTAAATCATTAATACTATTAGTATTAGAGATTAGGAGTAGTTTAGTGTGCTTCAGCATTCAAAACCATTAGAAAAAAAGATCATTTCTAGACTCTGGAACCGTGTCACAGAGTCTTTGCACTGCGACAAACCGAATATCAGTACAACACTGGAGATGAAAAGCCAAGCTTTAAATTGGCTATCTATTCAGGCAAAGTCATACTTGCAGCAAAAGGCTGTGAATTATTATAATTTTAAATTATAATTGAGCCGTGCATTGAAAATCAATGAAAATGTTAAATTACCACATTCACAGAGAGATGCATGGGTGCATTTCAACAAGGGATCTGGCCTTGAATATTTTCTCTAAAAGGACAGCTCGCTTTCGAACGTAACAGTGCTGGGGAGAGAGGAATAACAGTAAATTGTGCTGGTGCTTTTCCCGTAACTGGACTGAAAATTGAATGTAATGTAATCACTATTCGTCTATGTACTGTGTACTGCAAATGCTTTTACTGTACACTGAAATATATATATATATTTTTCTTGAATGACTTGCAAGAGACTCATTACTTTCCAAGGTCAGTCTCTTTCACATGTTTAGTACTTCCAAACAACCTTTGGCACAAGAAACAAATCACTTTACTTTTTGAGGACCAAGGATTTATTAAAATTGGATGAATTCCCAATGTATAGGCACTAAGCAGCAGCTTAGTCATGTTTTAACCTCTTAAGTTTATATCAACCTTTCTCTAAAATATAAAACATTGCTTTGTTAAATTCTCACTTATCTCAAGTGGGAGTTGTTTTTGCTTTGGAATTATGCATCTCACCGGACAACATGCACTAGATAGCTGATACTCAGACACGCAATTCTGCTAAAAAAATAAAAATAAATAAAGGCAATTTAAAGAGCTAATAAAATTGCTCTGTTCTTTGCGTGAATATGGTGTTTTTTTTCTCCAGACATTATGTTCCTCAGATGTTTCAGATACCAACTGCAGAGGGCGGTCTGTATGTTGATAATGATGTATGTACACACACACACACACACACCCTTGAGGTATCAGAAGTGGCTGCATCTTCATCTTTCCATCTGGTTGAGTTCCAAGTGGAAACTCGGTGATCTGTGGTCGATCTGTAGTGACAGATGCTGCTCACTACGCTCACACATATGCAAACAAACCTTTATTTCTGAAAATATACATACACACACACACACACACACACACACACATATATATATACACACACATAAAGAAGCAGATACATACACAGTATCCACATTGCTCTCCTCAAGGGTACATGCTGTAGTGCTTTAATTGGAGAAATAGACGCCACTGAAAGCAAGTGTTTACACAACCGATAGAGCAATGCTAACGCTGCAGGCAAAACCCTGACTGCCATCTGAGAGAGCGCCAAGTCACACACAAAACCATTTGAGCACTTTAATGTGGAGAGACTTTGCTTACAAGCTTTTATAATAAATCATTTCAATGAGCTGTAAATTTGACTTTTTTTTCTCAAGTCTAGTATTAAACTCTTCTTAATTTCAGGTTTACATCCTGGTGAGTTTTAAAGAGCCTTTATTACGCAGAACACACACACACACACACACACACACACACACACAAAAGCTATTCCGAGAAACCTCTTTTCCCCCATATAGTACAACGATAAACATACAATGAAAGTCAAAATGTTCGTTTTTGAATTCTTAAGTGGTTTTATTGTTTCAAATCTGCAGTTGACCATCATTGGAGGTTTTCTTCTCGCTCTGCCTCCATGGGCAGACTTTTGAACATCACAATGCACAATTGCGGTGCTGAAGCACGTAGCTACCGCCAACTCCGCTGCTGCCCCCCAGGGCCCGGGAACTTTTTAATCTAATTAAAACAAGCTGAGAGACGAGTTGAAAGATAAGGTCGCCACGGGGAAATGGAGGAAACGTTTTGCCAATGTGGGCTTTTCCTCAGCCTCCATGACAGTAACGAGTTATCAGGCTTTGAGCATGTGGCGGTAGCGTAGGGACAGAGCCACCAACCGACTGACAACTTTGGAGTGCGGGTGGGACTCACTGTCAGCGGTTGAGACACTGTGACTGACAGGGTAATTAATCACACAGTTTGGACAGAGCGAAGCAAAAGAAGGCAACTTTCCATCTTTCAGCAGTAAACCATTTGTTTTTTTATAGTAAAGTAATGGACAGCCAACATTAAAAAAAAAAAAAGATTTGGCGTTACGCAACCATGCTTAATTTTTAAGTCAACTCTCACACTTATTATCAGACTTCATTATCTGGTCCAAATTTAGAGTAACAAGTGTTTTTGATTGCTCAACACTGTTGGACCAGCAAACACTTTTTAAATTGGAAGAAAAAAAAGAATGATAGAAGTAGAATGGGGAAAAAAAAACTGATTAGAGTGTAATCATCTTGCAACAATAGCACAAACATTATAATATGTGGTAATTCTAAAAATAATAATAATTTTATAAAATAAATAAAAAAGACTCTTCATAGTGGAAATGTTTTAAAAGTATCTTTGTAAAAACAAAACAAAATGCGCAGTATTCTGTTGTTGCCATCGTTCAGGTTACACACTGCTTCAATACTGACATATGCCTTCTTGACCTCCCACTAAGAAAAACTGCAACCCGCTCTGACATTTTCCCTCTTTGAAGTATTTTAATGAGGCTTTGTCACTGTTCAGTAAATGTAGCAAGTCATTATTTTATGGCTGCCATTAGTTGTCCTATTAGCTCATTTCATTTCCATTTACCCAGCACTGTTGGAGAAGAGGACCCACATATCCCATCCCTCCAACCGGGGCAGCTTGACTCCTCCGGTTCTCAATGAGGTCATGTCCCCTACTTAAAACCACAGAAAGAAACCATTTCCCTCTGAGCAGTCCAGAATGACAGATCTAGTGAACTAGAGGAACCTTTGTTGATTACTGTGGATCCAGGCAAGGCTTAAATCATTAACTGTGCTCTACTGCATACAGGTAAAATTATAGTTTTATTACATCAAAGTATACATTATAAAAGCTTTAAATAAACAAATAAATAGAAATCCTACATACTGTATACAGCTATAGTTACGTAAAGAACAAAACACAGCTTAAAGGAATAGTTTATCGTTCAAAGAGTTTTTTGCTTCACACGTCATTGATTGATAGATTGGAGTAGTGTGGATAACATGGGGATTATTGTGATGCATTTATCAACTGTTTTTGCTCTTTTATTCTATTCTGTTTCGGCACCCATTCACTGCATGCAGAGGATCCATTGATGAGTATGTGATGCAACGCTTCATTTCTCTAACTCATCTACATCCTGGATGGTCTGAAAAAGAGTAAATATTCAGCAAATTGTCCTTTTTTTTGGTAGAATTACTCCTTTAAGATCTCAGAACATCCCACAAATGAGATCTCATAAATATCTTAACAGTTGATCACACACATCAATGATATTATATTGAAACCACACAGAGATGTAAAATCATTTCTCATAAAATTGTTCCAAGACTAAACTATCTTATACCATCTACAGTTCTATAATCTTATTGGATGTCAACGGTTGTTTTGGTTGTGCCTATTTATATTTCTCTGTGTGAATTTTATCAGAAACATGTGGGACAAAGTTAACTGTGAAATCCATTAATTCTCAAAAAGCAACCTCTGAGCAATAAACAAATCATTTGGTAAACAAGCTCTATCAGAACAAAAGTTCTTTTTTTTTATGTGGATCAGAGAGGGTTGCCGTTCTCATTGTTTTTCAAACACATATGTGTGTTGACACTCTGATACGGTTCGCACACTTCATTTGCATACGCTCATGACTGGATGGAAATGACATCTAGTCACAAATATCTCTGAGGCATGAGACATCACAGACAATTCCGTGACAATGAGAACACTTTGAAAAGAGGCAATAGTATGTTGCAGGAAGGAGAGCTTTATGACCCCGTGCTGTTTTGTTTCGAAAGAGGACGTCAGGAGGCACATCGGTCTATAAAGCTGCCGCCACAGGCCCTCATTAAAGTTTCCTGTGGGGTGGATGCACCCAGTGGGCTTTCATATTTCCCTTTTTTTCTGTTTATGGAGCTGCATAGCTGCTGACAAAGATGAACTCATCTAACTGAAGTCTTATTATATTATGCATACATAGCCACCTATATTTATACATAGTACTGTATAAATATATAATATTCTTAAGCTTTTATATGACAGTCTAGCTCCTCCATTTTTAATATTGAGGGTTTGAAGTGAACACTTTGTGGAAAATCTTTTGAGATTTTTACCATGCAGTGAAGACACTTGACAATGATGAGGACAAAAATGATTTCAACAGATATTCTTAAGATTTTGGAGGCATCAGAGCAAAAATAACTGAGCATAGTAGCTGCTGATAACTTATTTAAAAAGTATGTGGAGCAGCTAGTATTTATTTATTTATCTGTTTATTTAACAGGGACAGTGGAATGCAGAATGACATATATACAGGCTTCTAGCTAATGACTAATTTGCAGTACCGGTCCCTGGTAAGGTTTTAAAATAACAAAACATGTTAAATCTGAAGCGGACTAGGTTATCAAGGGTCAAGGGTCAAGGATTAAGTAATCAATCGCTTTGCTCACCAAGTCAGTATTTGGGATTTTTCCATATCATTATTTTTGGGACTTGTCTGTTTGTTGCTCATATATATTCTTTTCTGTTCCAGAATACTGACATTTTTTGCCTTTTTTCCATTTTTATATTTGCAAATTTATGTGTGTTAGGTTTATGTATATTTATGTATTAATTATAAAAAATAAATAAATAAACACATATTTCTAATAAACACACAAAAATGACACTTTTTTGTTTTTTGGCATTAAACGTTAAAAAATTACTTTGCTCTTTTCTTGGGGTAAAAAGCTTATCAAAATTTCAGATGACATTTTTTTAAATGTATTTTTAGTTTAACCATACTGAAGACCATGGATGAAAAAATTACATTTAAAAAATGTACATGAATGTACATCAACTAAAGTCATTTTTTTTTATTCCAGACTATTTCACGCACCTCCTGCTGCCCCCCCGTCTACTTCAGCCGAACATTTTACAGGAGTTATGTCTCAATCTCTAACAGCACAATACCCCTATTTTCAGTATTTTTTTATAACCTGAGACAGTCTGACAGCTCTAACATTAGAGTCTGACTGCAAAAAGTGCAAACCTCATGTCATATGCATGCCGATGATGCAACGGCCAACTAGCTGACTGTGGATCCTCCCATACAGTACATTTCAACCAAACAGGCTGAAAAAGTTCAGCTAGACTGCAGCTGTCAATATAAAATAACTAAAATACATATGCACAGAAACACATTTGGCTCCCTAACTAGCAGCAATTTTCTATTACTTAGAGGCCAATCAGAAAAGTAAAGAATTAGACGATACAGTATATCTATCTATCTATCTATCTATATATATATATACGTATATATATATATATATATATATATATATATATATATATATATATATATATATATAACATGATTAGTCATCCAAAATAAAATATATAAAATATGAGTACTGTGCATGTTTATTATGTATATATAAATACACGCACACACACACACATACAGTATATATCTTCAAAATATTTACATGTATATGCATTTATATATTTATATTTCATATTATACGTAAATATATTTATTTAATATAGAAACATAACATATTGCTCCTCAATATATTATTATTTATTAGACAGCTCTAACACATACATTGTTAAGAAAGAGGCACAAGAAACACGCTAAAGTAAAAGCCAATAAGGTTCATTTTAGTGAATGTCATTTTATGTCTCTTTAAAAATGCGTCTTTACAATTAAAAAGAGCATATGATTATTTGCACACATGCTTTTGTGTATGGCCTGTCATTTCTGAAATGAATGGTGCTCATAACAGAGGAGTCATAACCAATTCTCCTCCACTTGCCTGTCGGGCAGAGAAATTGCTGATGCTCTAGATTTCCAAGGTAAAGAGAAGATTAAGTGTGGACCGCTGGTGTGTCCTGCTCCATACAAATCTAAGCTGAAGATAAAGTAGTGCTTTGTTCATGTCACATTTAGTTCCTTATGCGAGGGAAAGCCATTTATGGTATATCAGTGCCATGAAGGTTTCAACCTTTGGGATGTTTTCACTTGTCAGAGTGATAGGATTTATATGCAGCCTGTCTCAAGGTTACACATTTGTCTGAAGGCTTCACATCACAATAAATTAAAGCTACCGGCAGCTTTATTGTAGACACCGTAATTATAGCTTAGACCGTCATGGGCAAGAGTCCACCGAAAGTGAATGTCATAGTCTACAAAAAAAAGAAGTAAAAAGTTTAAACTTCAGAAAAATGTTTTGGCTATTCATAGATGCCTAAAATGGCCGAAAAGGCCCGTTTTTTTGTAATAAAGAGACAGAGTGAAAGCAAAAACAAACAGAAGTAAGCCTAAACATTTATAGAAATAAACAGTTGATCTATAATCTCAAATTTTTGGGAGAACAAATGTTGACCCTGCAGGCACTTTCAAGCAGTGAAGTATTGATTTAGTAAGTTTTCAGTGCATGAGAGCCAGACAAATGCAAAATACAGCATGTACTTTTGGTGATGACTATAAATCTACTTGGATAGAGAGAACCGGAGGTCAGATTTGTTGTTCCACACAATTACGTCAAACAAGTACACCCTCACAAAACAACCGAAATATCAGTGTGCTTTAAAACACTAAATGCTCCACTAAGCATGAAGCAAACAGCCATTTAAAATGACATCTTTGACATCAAACTTTGTTCTTTTCCTGGTTTAAAAGGCCCATCATAACAACATGTTCATTAATTATTGCATTTCTTTTTCTTAATCATAATAGAGTTAAACTGAAGAAAGAAAACAGTTAACAGAAATCTGACAAGACTCTTAGATCAACTTTATTTTTTGTCAGCTAAATTTAGATTTCATTTATTAAAAGTACTAATTATAATACAATACTAAAACTAATGATTATAAAATGTCAAAATATTGACTCAATTCTAAGTATTAGCAAAAAAAGAAAAAATATGACTAAAACATCAAAGACATAGAAACTCTTTAGCGACTAATTATAATACAACACGATAAACAAAGAAAAAAAGTGTTGTCAAGCAATTAATAATGATTGCAACAAGTCTTTTTTAAATATAATATGTGTACTGTGTATATTTATTATGTATATATAAATACACATAGTATATATTTTGAAAATATGTATTTCCATATATATATATTTATATTAATTATTTATATATATACATATTTTATAATTTCTTAAATATAAACATGCATTATGCATTTATATATATACATAATAAATATACACAGCATGCACACACACACACACACACACACACACACACACACACACACACAAACATTATGTAAACAAAACTTTTATTCTGTATGCGATTAAACAAAAATGACCGGAATATATGTTTTACAAGAATTTTCTTCTAATGAAACATTTTGTTCAATCCAAAGTTACTTGCTGTTTCTTTTTAATTGTTTGTGAAATTCACAAGCACTTTCTGACTGAAAATTAGTTTCTTCACTTCAGTGTGAATGTATATGCATGGAAAGAAACTCTTCGTCGTCTTCCAGCTTCTTCTAGACACTGCGTCGGCTATTTAATTAGCCAACACGCTGTCAGACGCCGTGTGCAATGGTTTCATGCCACACAGACAAAGCAAATGAAACGCATTCATGTGAGATCCAGTGGCATTAAGGCGTAAGGACAAAACCACAGCCATTTAGGCAATGAATACTTCAGTGGTACATTCACGATTTCCTCCAAGACAAAATAAAACATAAATAAGTCTGACTAAGCTCTAACATCCCCCTTTAAACTCATTTACTACATCGCAGCCTTTCTTTTTCAGGGTACTCTGCATACAACTGCTAACAGTCCGGATGTACTTCTGTGATGAGTTTGTTAGCGGTGCGCATGACTTCTGCCACACTTTTTAGATGCAGCTGGCGGGGCATCCACCCCTGCTGCATTCGATTATTGTAGCCGGGCGATTTAAACACTGACCTTATCTAAACTGACAAATGGGCAATGCTCTCCCTCCTCAATCACACATACCCAGCGTGCTCTAGTTTCTTATTTACAGCCTATTTTCCAAATGCCACATTTGTTTCTGTTTACACCAAGGACTGAGGGCCATCAGCTGTGAAGCATTGTTCAGATGGGCTTCACCCCCGAGTGAGTCGTGGCAGGCGGATATGCCTGTATATTCACGTTTATCTTTGTGGGTCAGATCTGGCGTTCACCAGTTTGTCTTTTATCAAGCTGGCTTAGCGCTATAGAAACGAAGGGGGAAATAGCACACTCTTATAAACAAGAGAGTTGCACTGTCATATTCCTGTCTATATACAGGGTTCCCCAATAATGTACTACACTTATAATTTCTAACAATGTTGTGTTATGATCATTAGCCTGTTCACTGCTTGCATATAGTTTTATAAATATTAATGATTAAAATGTAATTATTTTTGAAATACCTGCAAACACTATTTATTTGTATTGATTAGAAATATAAAACAACTATAAATAATACAATGTATCTCATTAAATAAATAAAGTGAGCATACCTAAATAAATAACTGATTAAAAAAAGATTAATTGAGTCTATTGTATCTAGTTTATTTACTGCTCATATTATAATGGCACACTAATTATTACAACAGAATCATACAGAATTATTAAACACACTTATTAAATAAATAAATAAAGGCACGTTTCAAATGAAAACAGTCAAACAAATTGCTTTTCATATTCCTAGAACTTCCGTACATCTACCATCTAATTCATCCATTCTGTATATCCATCTAAAGACAAAACATCTTTAAATTCAAATACGAAACCCGTGACCTCATGAAAGACCTCTGCACTCTTCTTCCACCTCCTCTCCAGCGCCGCAGGGAGTTCACTTCACCGCAAGCCTCTCAACTACACTATACCGACTTCATGAGGTCAAACCCCAACCCCCCATGGTGCTGAGGTGTGATTTTCTGACCTTAGCATGTGTGTGAGCTTAGCATTAGCATAGTCTCCCTTGAATTCAGGGGTGCTTCTAGGGTCAGTGAATATTTTAGGTTTAGCCTAGACCTCTGAGGATGCATATAGGCACATATTTTTGAAAGATTTAGAAAAGTCATATTTTGGTGTGCACTGATATGTTTCATCCAGTTAACTTTAAAAGCCAGCATTCTTTGATTTTATGTGTGTACAAATAATCTGCTTGCTTAAACTTTTATGTATTTGTCCTTTTGTCAGTCATGTACTGTATATAATATAATTACATAATTGATTTATTTTTTACGCAATTTCATGATTTTGTTCTTTTTTTGTGTGTTTCTACCATTAACATTAATACTTTTACATGAAAAAAAAAATTCAATGTAT
This sequence comes from Puntigrus tetrazona, assembly GCF_018831695.1. NCBI lineage: Eukaryota > Metazoa > Chordata > Actinopteri > Cypriniformes > Cyprinidae > Puntigrus > Puntigrus tetrazona. The sequence continues at coordinate 15,081,367 of NC_056712.1, forward strand.
GTATAGCTTTATAAAATAAATGTACAATAATATTATTAGATGTATAATTTAATTTAATTTAGTAAAGTAGTTTAGCTATCGATCATGCATGGCAACATATTGCCATATTATTTGAAAACTAACTGAGAAACTGAAAAAAAAAAAAATGTGGGACTTGAAAGCCCACTACTACTGCCTGCTATGGTTTATTCTCTGGATGAGTGAGTAAAATATGACCTCAAAGTTTCCTTCTCCATTCTACAATCTCAAGCATTTCATCACACACTGTAAAATTCTATGAAATATGTATTTATCTGCCTTTTCGTCCTCCTTCTGTTCAGTCAGTCAGCATCTCAGAGTCACACCCAGTGATCCTGCCTGTTTTGCAGGGACTTAAAGTTGGTCTCATGGTGGGCCGCGCATGCTACAGAGTATCCCGTCATGTTTGAAGTGGCTGACTGTGCGCTAAAAGGGTGAGACTGAAAGAAACTGAAAGATTCTCTCCCGCTGTGACTCAAGCTGCCACCAGAGAGCTTTGGATCTGCATTTTCCCATGTGAAGAGGTATAAGCCACCTGTGCTACTACTTAGCTTCTTATTGTCTGCACAACTGGGAGATTTTCCGGATCTAAGTGTGCATTACCCTTCCGACCCGGATAACTTGACTCGTAAGCCCTCATACACATGCATGCGGTCAGCTGACAATTACACAACATTTCCATGCAGTACACGTGTGTCTATGTGTGTGGCGACTTACGCATTCGGTGCTTTTATTCACCCGTTTGGAGGGTGCAAATGCTTTCATGCATTTAAAATAATGCTAAAGGTCATTCATTCATTCACTTAAAATATTGCAGCCATAGCAGTACAAGATAATGGGCATTTTAAAATATGTTAGATACATATACAAAAGAGTTCTCCCTGCAGTCCACTGGAGAAACATTTATATTAAATTTACACTATAACATAACATATAATATAATATATAATATAATATAATCATTAACAAGGAATTAACAAGGAATAACATTCAAGTTTTTGCAATTATCTGTAAAATTTACTAGCAATACAATACAATATAATAATATATTATCTAATAAAAATAACACAAAATATTATTGTCATTTTAAACAAAGAGAATATTAAAATGTAATATAAATGTGTTATTATATATCAATTCCACTTTTAAAATATGACATATGGATTTATAACATAAATAAGTATTTGTTTATATAGTGTGTGTGTGTGTGTGTGTGTGTGTGTGTGTGTGTGTGTGTGTGTGTGTGTGTGTGTGTTGTGTTTATATTGACGTATTCATAGAAACACAAACAGAACAAACACTGCAGAAATAAAACATCATCCAAGTCTTATGTCCTGTAAATAGTTTTGGACACAATACATTTTAAAAGCATGTTTGTCTGTGCTGATAATGCATTACACAAGCACTGTATAAAAATGACCTAGTTACATCCAACACAATGCTGTCTCTTCTTCCTACACACACAGCGCAGACATGCACACATGCACCACTGCATCAATAAATCATAAACAAGAAATAAATTAAACATTAATTCCAAGCTTGTGGAGAGCCGCTCACAGTTGGCCAACAGGAGCCTCTCTTGCTGTAGCTCCTATCTGGCACAGCTTAATTAGGATCCTCATATTTCCAGTGAACAAACAAAAGAAGAGGAAAAGAAGCATAAGAAAAGCAGCAGGAGAACAGGACACTCTAAGTAGGTTAGAGCTCCCCTCTTGGGTCAAACTACCACAGCTTACAGTTCTAATAGCATAGCAGTGAGGGGGGAAATGAAAGGAGGACAGAAATATTTTAACAGCCCCTGCTAACTCTTCTGAAAACCAGAAATCTGTAACCCTAAAGGCAGAAATACATCATAAACTGAACACTGTAGAGTGAATTCACTGAACGTGGGACGTTTGTGCCTTTTTATTGATCAGGCATAAGTTAACGATCAAACGATTTGGTGACATTGTTAGAGCCAAATAGATCATTTCTTTAGCAAATCGTGCACTTCAAGTGGATGCATATAGGCACATATTTTTGAAAGATTCAGAAAAGACATTGTTCGAGCTAAATTAATCATCTCTTTAGCAAATCATGCACTTAATACGATAAAGAAAGCGCACTGCGGATCTTTAGTATTCATCTTTAGTACATTCCAATATCCGGTCTGGCTGGAGTAGCTTGTTCTTTAAATGTCATCTCCAGTCTAATAGCTCAAGAAATCATATTCAAAAACCATGCAAATTAAACTGCAAAGTTTTAAAAATGAATGTGGCACCCAGCAAAGTTTAAGATGGCTTTGTTGCAACGTTTCATTAATCTAATCTGCCTCAGATAGTTTTCACTCACTGCATGCAGTACCAGCAATTCTCTCTTGGTCTTTTAAATGGCTCTGGATATTGATCCATGAGACAAATCCACTGTTACTAAGTGCAAATTTGCTTTTTCTTTCAACGCGCACATAAGAGATACTGGATACAAGATCAGTAAATCACTTAAAAACAACTGTTTATTGAGTAAACATTTCATTTTCATGTGATCACATTTTATTAAACTAAGTTTTTTTTTCAGTGATTTATTATCAATCTGGATAAGCTTCCTATTATCCAAAAAATGTACAAAATAAACCGATTCATAAAAAAAACCCCAACAACAATGCGTTAACACCATTGTTCATTTGTAACAACAGTAGCTGTGGCTGTAGAAACATAATCAAAATGCAATTAGCAAATTAATTTCCACAGCTCAGTAAAAACTGATGTCTCGCATCACAAACAAATGAAGCAAAATGCCAAATCCAATGTCAAGCGTTTCAGACTGGACAAAGAATTAGAGCAAACCTCGTCTGTTTAGTCATATGTCCTCCTTTAATAGCAATTAAGCGTGGACAACAACACGGCAAACAAAACAAGTGGCCGTCGCACACCAATACAGCTCACATTTCTTTTAATTAAAAGTGTGCAAGATCGTGGCTGACATTTTGGCTGTCCCCTGTGAGTGAGTCTTTGGCTGAACAAGACTCATCTGGTCTAATTAAATTGCAACAGAAGCCTCACACTGACTGGGCTGTTGACTGGTGCTGAGACATGTGGGTGACGCGCTGCGGTTTTACAACAGCGGCACTAGATACTATACTCCTCCTAACATCCACAGAGCTCTTGAATCTATTCCAAAAATTCTCGCTCCATTTTCACCCCCGCATATGCACTAACAACTTAATAATAACCTTCGCATGTTCATTCAAACGAAATCTCCCCATTCCCTCTGGCAGGCTCATAAGGGAAAAAGTTGTTATAGCAACTTTTATTCAGCATCACCTAAACATCTGCTGATATTCGTCATCAAAGTCTTGGCAATCTTCGGATTATCATATGAATGAATGAAGGGTACACACACACATACACGCCAATGAAGGTTGCGCACACACACAGATACATACATACATGGATGAAGGGATGCAGTTGTTCTTCATTCATACATACATGCAGACACGTAAAATAAAAATAAAGACTTATACATGTGTCTGTATTTCTATACGCGTAATAAATTATGTATAAATAATAAATGCTTTTTATACATAATAAATATACACAGCACACACACATATATTATGTAAACAAAAACCTCTATTCTGGATGTGATTAATTGCAATTGATCGTTTGTCAGCACTAATATATACACTACATACATACATACTCACTCACAGACTTGCTTACTTATTGTCGGTCAGTCGTTCTCTTCCTGCGGTGCTTTCTTGCCAGAATATGACTCATTTTACCTTTATACTGGCTTAGCACTGCTTCCGTTTATGGATGTGTTTAAGCAACAGATCTTGCCTGTGAGCTGTGTTTGACACAATTATATCTCCTCATTTTCAATAATTATGGCTTACATGCCTTTGAATTACCAGAGAATTATTAAGGAAGATTTAGTATGGCATATCGAGGTCTTCTATTGCTACCATTCAAATTTTACTCAGCTGATGTCACCAGGAGTCTACTTTTGTCTTTTTCCCCATCACAAATGAGATCACAAAAGGGGTCTATCTTAAACTAGATGAGTTAAAAATCTTACAGACGCATTTGGAGGATTTCATCACCTCCCTCCAAACCACATCAATGTTTTGACAGGCATTTCAAAAATTGCCCAGACTGAGAGAATGATGAGCAGATTGTCAAGTAAACCAATTCTTTGGGAATTTGCAAAAACATTCTTGCTTTTTCCACGTTCAATATGTTGAAAAAAATGTTTTACGGAAAATCTGCTCAGAACTGAATATGCCTGAAGTCACTTTTTTAAATAAACCATGATGTCTGTCTAAATGTTAGCCTAATTGTTTAGATGTGCAGGCACATCATTAGTCAAAGTAAAACATTTCTTCTTCATTGCACGCGTGCTAAGTACTTAAAAATTATACTGGGAACAAATTTTTACTGTTGAATTGCAAGGAAAGTCATTATGCCCTCGCTGTGAAACAAAAGTGGATTTCTAATCTCTTCCTATTCCAGAGCAGCTGAATATTTCAGTAATTTTGTATGCAGAGGTGAAGAGGGCGTTTTTGCATTTCATTGAGGTCATGTGACATTTAGCACGAGCCCTTCTTTGATCTTCAAGAGGAAGACAAGAGTGCAAGATGTAAAACTAAGTGTGATACACTCCAAGGAAAATATTGATTTGAAATCCAAGTCGCACCACTGCCAAAGGGAACAACGCATATCTGGGGCTCATTATTTCCTGTTCAAAGAATGAGACTTTGCTCCGATCAGGCACACATTGTTTTACCTCAGTGTATTTAATTGCCATTTGTAACTGGCTCTGTCTCCCTCTGCTCTGTGAATTAGACAGTAACTAAGGCTGAAATGTGTTAACTGTGACAAATAGCTGTGGTATTTAAAGTTGCATCTCTGTTGTTTGCTTATGCTAATGATATGAAGGTGGACACAAATATACCCACTCAGACATATCTATATTCCCTCTCTGAATCAGCAGCTTTATGACTTAGTGTATAAATATAACCTGTAGTAAACAAGACACATACTGCAGCACAACGTAACGTAGAATTCATTCTTATTAGATGCAATGATTGGCTACGACGCAGCAGATTTCTCACATTTTCTGTACTGGATTTTTGGACTCGAAAACATTTTACATAAAACATTAAGCAGTGCAACTGTTTTCAATATTGATGATAATAAGAAATGCTTTTGAGCGTCAAAACAGCATAATAACATGATTTGAGAAAGGATCACGTGAGACTGAACACTGGAGTAATGGCTGCTGAAAATATAGGTTATTTCATTAAAAATAAATATTAAAAAATAAAACAGAAAACAGTACAACATTGTAATAATATCATGATTGATTGTTTTTATCCTGTTTCTGCTTTTATAATTCTACTAAATAAATGCCATTTTAAAACATTACCTATATATATACATATACACATACACATGAAGTGAAACGGAAGAACAAAAAGAAAGAAAGAAAGATAAAGGCATTTGGTCAATGTTCTTTCAGAAGTGCCTATGATGCAACCTACTGTAACTCCAGCTGCAAGATGAGACTGTAGATTGTGAATAGGAGAGTGCTGCTTTTTATCAGCACAGTGAATATGACACACAGTAACAAATATTCCATACAGAACTCAATATGTCCCTAAACAGACACATTAAATATTGCATCAGAAAAAGCAGGCAGAAGTGCACACCATTGTAGGAAACAGGGCCATAAACCTGCAGGATGTACAGGCAAGAAGAAGAGGTTATCTGCAAGGTGAAGAACAGCGGAACTGAAGAGGCTGAGGGAAATAAATTTTTAATAGATTTTACTGGTGTATGTTCGCATGTGTATGTGTCGTACATGTGTGTATGTGTACTTTTTTTTTTTTTTACCCCAGACAAACAGAGAACCACTACACACTGATTTGTATAAGCTCTGCTGTTTGACCTCTACTGTACCGCCGCTGATAAATTCACGTCTGACCGCTGCACATGTCCTTTCATGACCCCACCGATTACGACACAATAAAAGAAACCAACACAAACAAGAAACTTACTATGAATCTAACTCATCAAAAAACATAGCATGGATGTGGAACCAAACAATGTGAATCACAGCTATGCATTTTTACCCTGCAGGCCGTGGTTGAACAGTTTTGAGCAATAAGTGAAAGTGAACGCTAACCAGAAAGCGCTCGAAACACAGGGGATTCATAGTGACACAAAGACAAAGAAAAGTGGTATATAGCATCATGCTGTCGAGAAATGACCACATTTTCAACCCTTGTTTTCTTAAATCCAAAGAGATTAACAATTCACTTTGGAAGTTCATTCAGCGTTCAGGAATCTTACGAGACTATTGCCGATTTTCATGGAAGGATCAACACCAAGGACACAGGAGCCACAAGAGACATGAGAGACCACTTAAGAAAAAGGTTCTCCTGAGTGCTACTTGCCCTGATTTCAAACTAAACTCAGGAAACGCTCATTTGCTATACACAAACTTGTCATGTAGCATCATTTTCATTACAACCATGTAATGTAACTCACTCTCGAGCCTTCTAGCAACAATTACAGTAATCAAGACCATCTTGCGACCCCCCCATTCATCCTTACATTAATCAATGCAAGTTATCATGTGAATATCGAAATCACGTTCTGCCACATTTACTACACAGACATGTACCCACCTGGTCTCATGGCATAAATGCACTTTTTAGTGAGCCATGAAATACGTACCAATAACTACATCAGTGCAGTTTCCAAAAGAAATGAACACTGGAGAAAGTAAAACTCTGACACCAGAGTTTCGATTAATAAAGCGTTATTTTCACAGAATTACTTAATTGAATATCATGTTATGGTTAAAAAAAAATATGAATATGTTGAGAGATTTAAAAACTGGTGCTTTTGAATGTTAGCATCAGACATATCCAGCTTCATATCTATGGGTTTTCAAAGATGGCAGGTTTACTTGTTAGCTCACGCTATACGGTGTTGGACGATGGAAAGCTCCAGTTTGATAAAATAGTTCAAATCTACATAAAAGGAAATTGAAATGGCACAGTTGCATCAACAAATTACTTTTGAAATCAGTTTTGTATTTGTTAACACTATTGGGTAGGTTTAGGATTGGATTTGGTGTAGAGCATATTTCCAGCATGATAGAGTATTAACTTTTAGTGACAGTCCCTGGATATTTGAATTCTGAACCGTTGCAAGCAACATAATAAAAACACAGCAATACTTCTGTCAATGTAATAAAAATGTGCCAGGGTCATGTATTGAACCTTTGTTTTAGCACCACATTTCTCTTTGAAACTGAGGCAAAACGTGCAGTAGGGTACATAAAACATATTTTTTATGACACATTTTTTATATACAAGGTTCACCTCTACAGTTAAAATACGTCTGCAAGTTTTTTCATAAACATGCTGCTAAAGTTCGTTGATTGTTAATTACGCTGAAACTTTTACACAACAACACCTGTCTAAAAATGAAGGACAACTTATTTGTAACTTATTTGTTAGAGCTGTATACTGTTGATGAGTCTCAACGTCTGCATGTTTTGTGACATATGGCTATGTTGATGTGTTTATACAACATCAGCCTTGATGTTGTTTTTATAATTTCTAGATAAAAAAAATTCAATGACACCTGCCAAAGCAATTCAACCATTGTCTCACTATTATCTGTGCATGAATAAATGTTTCAGGTATTTAGAACTTAATTGAGAAAGCCTTTAAAATTCAGTTTTGCTTAAATAATATATAAGTGTGCAATATGTATATTTATTATTTATATATAAATACAAACATATAGAGTATACATTTATTTTTTTTACACGCATATATTAATATTCATATAACATTATATTATATTAACGTAACATACATAACGTATTAAACTTTAACTAAAATATAACTTATTTTTCAGAAATATATGCATGCAGGTGTATTAACATATACATAAATATACACATTGCACACAAAAACGTTTATTTTGGATGCAATTAATCTCGATTAATCATTTGACAGCACAAATTTGAATATATAAAGAACGTAAGATTAAAGTGTTTCGAAAAGCATTCTAATCGGATATATTCAAATATGTTTAATAAATTACCTTTTGCAGAATGCATGAATTTCTTTGAACTGCAGTTGAATAAACTGAATTGCAATTCAATAAATTCCTCTTCCTGCCTCTCCGGTTGATCTTTCTGTGAGGTGTGGCCAATTCAGTTCAAAGTCCCAGTTACGAACTGAAAGGGAGCCGATTCTTAAGTTTTGAATTTTCCAAAGCTCTGGCTGTATGACAGTCAATAACTTTGTTCCTAGAACCCGTCCATTATTGCTGCACCTTGCCGAACCCATTACCGAGACCTAATGCATCTTGAGGGA